>NW_019384561.1:559197-629884 GCF_000671375.1 Centruroides sculpturatus
GAATTTTATGTTCGAATTTAATTCGAACAAATTCGAACAAAACATTCGAAATAGAAAGCCACTTTCAACCACTTTCAGCCTCATATCTCCCGCACCCTTATAGCTATCGAGACGCAACCACCCCTATGCACGAATGGAGACTTGGGGCTACCACCACATACAAACACCATTCACGTGCGATGTGTAGTTTTTGCGGAAAAGTGAAATATAGGGACATACATGTCTATTTATATATATATATAGATATAGATATAGATATAGATTATATGTAAAAATTTAAGTATTTACATATATTAATTAAATATTTAGTTTAAATAATTAAATTTTTAGTTACATAGTGTTTAGCTGTTATCTGTGAATAATTTGAAAAGTTAAAAGAGTGTTAATAGAAGACTCTAGAATGACTTAACTAATTATAATTATAAAATTATTCACAGATAACAGTTAAACACTATGTATATGTATATTTTTAATAGTTAAATTATAATTATTAATATATTATTTACTTTAGTAAATACTTAAATTTTAGAAATTTAAATACTAAAAATTAACCATTTGTTATTTCTTATTTCATCAGTAAATAATACAATGGGATAGTCCAAAAGTCAGTTAACCATGGTGACAATTAAATAAATGTCATATTTATATAGTTTATTAATTTAAAAATTGTTCAAAACGATTTCCTTCTTGTTCACTTAGCAAATTAAAATGCTATGACACACTTTCATGTATTGCTTGCTATAAATCAATATTTCTCCACTTTTCCTTAGAAATTACCCATCCTAAGGACAATTTTAACCGACTTTCTTTTCAAAATTTCAAAGAATTGTATATTTTATATATTTATTATTTGTTCACAATACTTAATATCAAGTATTATTGGGCTGTAATTTGAAAATTTCAACCCAATACATTCCCACTGTCGTCCAGCCTGTACTTCTTTACGGAGCTGGATAGATAAAAGTCGAGATCAGATACGAAAAGCTTAGCGGCCGGAGCAGTCGGGAAATTCTGAATTGAAATCACGTAACTTCCGGTCTAGACCGGAAGTTACGTGATTTCAATTCAGAATTTTTTTCGTAACCGAATTAGATAGACGACAAGCACGACTCGATTGTTATGAGGAGAAGTATGATTTACAGGCGCGAGGCACTACTAAAATTAACAACAGATACGGAAAGCTTGGAGATCGAAAAACTATATACGAACTTCTAATCTGGACCGGAAGTCACATGATTTTTTTTAAAATTAAAAGTTGATTAAAAATTTCAGTCCGGCGTTGTGATAAGATCACAATAAGTAATGGCACGTTTGATATTATTATTCCTAGTAAATGCGATTCTTAACATCTTTTCGCACCTAAAACTAATTTCGGCCCCCCTCTTGACAATATAGAGCCCCTCCTCGTCGAGAAAAACTAAATACATCTGTTAACTAACTTTTGGACTAACTGTATTTATTTTTATCTTTAAAAGTTATGAAAATGTATTAATATTATAACGTGATTTTCTTACGTAATATTTTAAAAAATTTACTCAAATGATTTATATTTTATATAAAATCATATTTTTCGATAATGTAAATAAAATAATTATTTATTTTAATGTATTTGAAAATTTATATCCATTCAAATAATTAAAAATTAAATTATTATTTGCAATTTTTACAGGGAAGAGAATGCAGTTATATTCAATACACCTGAACAATTGTATACAATATTAACTTATCTTTTAACATACGCTGTAATTCAAAAATCATTTAACCGTGAGAATCACTCAAATAAACTACCAAAGGATTTTAAATAAAGTTATAATTGGATTGCAATTTTCAAATTTCAAACATATAAATTCCTATTGGTATTCGTCTATTTACCTGGCTGTCCGTTCTTCCTTAAACTCGAGGTCTAAGTTAGATATATGAAAGTCGAGACCATATATGGAAAGCTTAGGGCCAGGAGGCTCCAATTAATTACATACGACGTGATTTCAATGCAAGGATTTTCTCCAAGGAGTTAGATAGGCTGCCTGCATGACTCTATTGTTATCAGGAAAAGTATGATGTACAGGGGCAAGCCACTACTAATTTGAAATGGAGAGCATATATTTTTAATTTAGGAATTATTAAAGCATTCAATCAATAAGATAATTTTATATTTTTTAAAGGAATATTTATAATAAGTTNCGGAGCAGTCGGGAAATTCTGAATTGAAATCACGTAACTTCCGGTCTAGACCGGAAGTTACGTGATTTCAATTCAGAATTTTTTTCGTAACCGAATTAGATAGACGACAAGCACGACTCGATTGTTATGAGGAGAAGTATGATTTACAGGCGCGAGGCACTACTAAAATTAACAACAGATACGGAAAGCTTGGAGATCGAAAAACTATATACGAACTTCTAATCTGGACCGGAAGTCACATGATTTTTTTTAAAATTAAAAGTTGATTAAAAATTTCAGTCCGGCGTTGTGATAAGATCACAATAAGTAATGGCACGTTTGATATTATTATTCCTAGTAAATGCGATTCTTAACATCTTTTCGCACCTAAAACTAATTTCGGCCCCCCTCTTGACAATATAGAGCCCCTCCTCGTCGAGAAAAACTAAATACATCTGTTAACTAACTTTTGGACTAACTGTATTTATTTTTATCTTTAAAAGTTATGAAAATGTATTAATATTATAACGTGATTTTCTTACGTAATATTTTAAAAAATTTACTCAAATGATTTATATTTTATATAAAATCATATTTTTCGATAATGTAAATAAAATAATTATTTATTTTAATGTATTTGAAAATTTATATCCATTCAAATAATTAAAAATTAAATTATTATTTGCAATTTTTACAGGGAAGAGAATGCATTTATATTCAATACATCTGAACAATTGTATACAATATTAACTTATCTTTTAACATACGCTGTAATTCAAAAATCATTTAACCGTGAGAATCACTCAAATAAACTATCAAAGGATTTTAAATAAAGTTATAATTGGGTTGCAATTTTCAAATTTCAAACATATAAATTCCTATTGGTATTCGTCTATTTACCTGGCTGTCCGTTCTTCCTTAAACTCGAGGTCTAAGTTAGATATATGAAAGTCGAGACCATATATGGAAAGCTTAGGGCCAGGAGGCTCCAATTAATTACATACGACGTGATTTCAATGCAAGGATTTTCTCCAAGGAGTTAGATAGGCTGCCTGCATGACTCTATTGTTATCAGGAAAAGTATGATGTACAGGGGCAAGCCACTACTAATTTGAAATGGAGAGCATATATTTTTAATTTTTGAAAGTAATTCTCTTCTTACTACTATAAAATTTATTTTTATCTTTGAAGATAATTTACAGATTTAATCATCCTTGACCTGATTTTCGTGTATTCAGGATAGTGTTTCGTGTAAGACACTTTTTGATTTAAGTATTTTCTTTAGGCTGCGTTAAGTTCTAATTCCTGTTTTATCTACCGAAGTTTTAATTCCTGTTTTATGAATTTAATTTACACTTTGTTAATTAATTTTTAATAATTTTTACACATAGTTTTAATAGCTACGGCCTTCCTTTCTAAGAATTAAGCCCATCTTAGTTCTTTATTAATAGATGCTTAAGGTGTTTATTCCATAGAAGTCATAAAGTGCTGATGAGAAAGTGCAGAATTTTCATAAAAATTCTGCATTTTTTCATATATTTATTGGTAAAATATTTATTAGATTTTTTTTCTAATAAAGTTTTATAGATATATTCAAATATATTTCTATTAAAGTAAATTTATAGAGATTTTTCAGAAGATTTAAATTTACTAATTAATCAGCTTCTTTGATGAGATATTATTTCAAATTATCTATCAATTTAAGAGTTATATAATTATTTAAGATAGAATATTTATAGAAGCGAATATTTTAAATTATATTTTAAAAACAAATTTGATTTTTTTTCTTATATATTACTTTTATCTTCGTTGAACTTTTTTAATGATACGTTCTGGATACGAAACGTAATGATACGAAAATTATCCGGCTCTTCTTCTAATTATATATTAGTTTCAAATTGCAACTTCTATGAAAAATTAATGAGATGATTTCTTATTTACGATAATTTGAATCATAATTTATTATTTTTCTTCGATAACATATTATTTTCTAGTTTTTTTTCCTTTGTAAAAAGTCTCTTCTTTTAACTTTATTTCATGCAATAGTTTCATGTTATCGATTAAAAAAATGTAAAAGGTTACAACATAAATTTAAAACGTATAGTCTATTTATTTCTTTGGTTTGTAAAATCTTATAAATTAATAAAATTTTGTATTTTAGTAGTCTGACTTATATACAAAAGGGAAAATGGCATCCATGAACTGACTGAATCTGCAATATGAACGTCAGCAAGATGGGGGAAACCATGTAGACATAATTTCAGGGGTTTTGTTTAATTAACTTTTTTAAGAACTATATTTACATCATTAATAAGTTTTCTATGTCGGTAGGTTCTTCACAATGCCAGTGCCAAAGTATTGTGTCTGATGGCAAGCTTGTTGTCACATATTTCGCAAAAAAGAAAAAATTGTTTATTGGTATTTAGAAACACTGATTAAAAGAAATACAGGTATTTAGTCTATAATATTTTCAAATCGCAGCCCAATGACCAGAAGCATTGAGGCAATTGTCCCATTTGGTAAAGAGTCTAATAATCTCATGCTCTTAGATGTCTTTTGATTTCTGCTTCCGGAAGGCTGTGGCCGTACCCTATACCTTTGTATTTCATTTCAGATTCAGAGATGCAGTTCCGTTCCTTCAATTCACAAAACACATGAAAACCACAGGGTGAATGATCCTGACTGTATGATGAAAACCCTGCAGCACCAAACTCAGCACAGGAAACCATAAGGCTTGTTGTCAGATGGTGCAATTCTTTTGAGAGACCACACGTGACAAGCTTGAGAACCTCAAATGGGAAGTTCTGTATCACTCACACTAGAGTCCGAACCTTTTACCGTGCGACTTTCATGTGTTTGTGAGTTGAAAAAATATCCAAACGTCCTCAGGTTCATCTCTGATTTAAAGATGAAAGAGGTAGTCACAGAACTACTGAAGCAGAAACCAAAAAACATCTACGAGCATAGAACTACTAAGATCATTGCCTAATGAAATAATTGTATCAATACTTTTAACTTACTGTTGGATTACTTTCATTTATTATTCATTACTACACTGACAATATCAATGCCACAGTTATGAATAATGTAATAATAATAATAATATGAAAATGTTTTATGGAATTTACTTAGTATGTATTTTGCTCTCTGCGTATTTTTAATAATATTTATTTCTATAAAGTAATGGTTTTTGAGTTATATTTTTTTCTCTTAGAAGTCGGTCATATGCACTAAACAAGTCATTAGTATTGGTGTGTATGACACATATAATACCCAATAATTTATTTAAATTTTTAAATTTATTATCGAGTATTAGATAATCTTGAGACATTCTAGGAGATTGTTCTAATATTACATATTCTAATATTTCTTCAATACCACTGGAGGCAATGAAGAAAGATCAGCCAAGACTATAGGTCTATACACAAAAGGCTCAGGTGATACACCAATAAAGGTTGAGAATCTCTGGTGTAGAGCATCTTAATGTCTTGAAGTACAGTACATTGCAAGGATGAATATCATATGATAAAAATAATAATTAAGGGCTTAGAAATTTCCTATAGAATATAATATAGTGTGTGATTGCTTTGACGAATGTATAACAAGAACATTTTCAAAGATTTCAAATTAAATACTTTATTAATTCTACAAAGAAATACTTAATTAAATAAAAAATTAAATTAAATGAAACCTCTGTTTACAAAAAGAAGATAGAGGAAAAATATAATAAAAAATTTATATAAATAAATCTAAACCAAATAAAATTTATAATACAGAAGCAAAATAAAATTACTAATAAAGTAAAATTTTCAAATAAGTTATATTAAATTTGCGAATAAATAAATAATTGTATAAATATTTTAAAACTTTCCTAGAACAGATCTTAAAATATTGAATAGAAAAAAAAAAGTTTTTCAGAAATGAAATTAAGGTTGAGAAGGAATGTTTTTCTTTCGTCAGTAATGATGTTTGACATTTCATGAATATATGACAGGCTTACGGCGTAAATGGATGGATATTACACATTTTATAAAAGAAATATTGAATAATTCATTAAAAAAAATTAAATGGAATTAAGTATTAATGGAAACTAAAAAACGTAATTATTAATTAAAATCATTAATTTAAAATGATTTTAATTATAACACGTTCCAAGTCTACTTTTAATTGATTTTTTTATGAATTTTACAAGTTGTATTGTTATACAATTAATTACTCATACATTTTTCAACCAAAATTATTTTTTAAATGTATTAATTAAGTAAATAATAAAATATAAAAGTATAAAATTGACGTGATTAAGATTGATTATTACTGTATTACATTTATTTTTGAATATAATATTAAATTTTATTTTCTTTAAAACATTCAATACATATTCTCTTTAATGTTTTGACTGTAATATTAAAATAATTGTGTGAATTAAAATTTTTATATGTTAGCCTAAAAATATACATAATCTTAAATTTAAACTTTTTCTGAAACGAAACCTGTAATTGGAGATAAAGACAATAATCTCAAGAGATTTCTTAAACATTTCTACTTTATATTATTTATTCAAAGATGTATATGGGTGCATAGATACAAAGTACTGTATTTTATAACATATGAGACGAGATTTTGTTTTTAAAAAGGGCTTAAAAATCGCTCTTTGGCTTATATATGAAGTTGCAATCTTCCACAGGCTAATGAATTTCCAAAATTTTCTTCAGTAGGCTACAGGAAATCACCTAACTCGACTGTTGAATAAAAATGTTACTGTTTAATTAGTTGTATAATTATAATTATTATTTGTTTTTTGTTATAAGTAAGTTGCCTCTTCATGTATTTATGAAGACTATTTTAATGGTAAATGACTTATTTTTGATTTATAATAATATTCTAAATGTTTATTACATGTCTAAATTATGATATACTATACTAAAACAACTGAACTGTTCTAATCGATAATATTTCCAAGGAATCTAAAGAATATATTGTTCATTACCATCAAAGTACAGGTAACCCCCGTATAACACGGCACTTCTGTAGCACAGATTCACTCGAACACGGTTCGAGAATTGGTACCATCCCCGTATAACACAGTACTGTTATAGCACGGATTCACTCTGACACGGTTCGAGAATTGGGTAAAACCCTCGTACAACATGAAATGTAATAAATTTTTACATACTTAAGAAATAATAGTCCACGAAAATTATTATTTTCGTGAATTATTAGTACTTAAGTATGTAAATTTTCTTTTCCTTCTGTCGATACACATAGTCATTCTCGAAACTTGTTTCAATGTTGCCCGATCTCGACGCTTCTGCTTCTGATGCTGCCAGATGTTTTTCCCTTATTCCATACTTGCTTTATTCTTCATAAGTGCTTAGCACCATATAAGGAAATTTATAAAGATCTTTTAACTAAAAGCAAGCAATCTAAAATTACATACCTTTTGCAAAAGGTAAAGCATGGATCTGAAGATAATGCAGAAANAAATCTCGTCTCCTTCAGGTGCTAAAGCTGGGACCATTGCGAGATAAGGGCAGTCCTACCCTAGAGTCTCCTTACCTTCTTTCCCCTGCAAGAACAAAAACTTCATCACCACAGACTTTCAGAAGTCTGTGGTGGTTACTGAATTATAATCTTGGTGCAGCCATCATGAATTCAAATTATCAAGTAACGGACTCTTATGGCGAATGCGCTCAAGTAATAACTTCTCATTTATCTTGTAACATGGCTTTTGCTGTCTTACGTCTGGGTAAAGTCGCGAACTTTTCAGCATACCCCTTCATATTTTGTGACTTTTATGAAAGATTAATAAACGTTTCTTAATTTAAATATGGATTAAGATGAAATAAAGATGATTAAAAGTAAAAAAGAACTCATAATTACAAGTTATTTTTGAATATTAATGAAGGCGTTACATTTTGTTCTAATTTTTTCTCCATGATTCAACATTAACATAAAAAATATTTTACGGACTTATTTTGGAACCTCTCTGGAACACGTGCCAACGCTTGCCCCTTTATTTACGCCTTTTGTTTCATTTGTGTTACATAAATTGAGAGATAAACTTTTAAAATCCCGTTTATTATTTACATTTTCCTGTAGATTTTAGCAGTTTTACAGTACAGTTTTATGAAATTTCAATACCAAGAAGTGTACACTTTGTATTGAGTTGTCATAAAATGGTACCGTACTGTAAATTAATAACTGTTTAATATGAAAAGAATAATAAATTGTATTCTTTATTCTTCTTCATCTAATCTATTGAATATATAGTAAACGTGCTTCGAGTACAGTTCGAAAACGTTGGCTTTGATTGATGCCTGCATCCACTAAGAATAATTGAGATAGTACGAAGCAGCAATAAAAGTAATGACCTTTTCGTAATTGAATTCTTTTTTAGCAAATTGAATTCTTTATTGATCAAAAATTAATTAAACTTATCAAAGTGTTAAAACTCTGAATATTTTAAATGTTAATCTCGTGTTTAGACTTTATAAATTTGATAATTTGATAGGTAAAGCCGTAACTTGAAGCGAGTTTGATACAGCTAGGAACTGGAAACAATTAAATAATGTTTTCACTTTAAGTACACATTACACTCTCCTGTTATTAAGTTATAACATAACTGAGATTGATATTTACACTTTTAGAAAATTAATCTATCAAAATAAAAATTCATTCATATAAGAAGCGTGCAGTATAAATATATTAATTAGGATTAAAATTAATTAAATAATTTATTTTAATTAGTAAATAATCTATTAATTTTTAAGTACATAAAATTGAATACAAGACGAATCTACACATAAAGATTTTTTTTTTTAGTTAAAAGTGTACTTAATGGAAGATCTTTAGGAAGAGGGAATTCCCATTAGTATAATAAAGAAGATTATTATACAAATTTTAATTGAAATAAACTTATATATTTTAAGCTTATTAAAGGTTTATTTATTTATTTTTCTAGACTTTATAATTCATAAATTTAATCCTGTAATTAATGATGCATTTTACTTTTAAAAGTACAAAACTCCAGAGGAATTTTTTCATCACTTAATCCTGCATACGGAAGATTGACTACATACAGATCTTACAAAAAAAGTATTCTTTTAGAATGTTACAGAGACAATATTTTTCTTAAAAAAGCGGGGTAAAGTATGATGACGTCAATTCCGACAAGCCATATTCCTATAATGCTGAATGATCGCGATCCAGAAACGATAAATAAAGTTAGGAATTCGAAACGAGTTTTAAAAAATCGATAGCGAAATACATTGTATATATATTTTTATTATTAAAATATAAACGTAAGGAAATACAAAACTACTGAAATGTTAGTAACTAGAGATCAATAAATATTTTTAAAGCGCAAAGACAACTAGTATTGCAATATTCATGTATTCACGTTGTATGCCACGATAAGTCTCAATTTAATATCATTATCTTTACTATGTGAAGTTTATTATTTGTAAATAGACTTAATTCTTTATCGAATATTTCAAATAAATTAAATAAGAAAGAAAAATCGTATTGCAATCTCAAAACTTCAACTTCTTTTCAATCCTCCTGTTGCATTTATCCTTTATGGATCTTATTCCAAAGTCGCATGGCATCATGAAATAAAGCTTGACTGAACTGGTACTATCAAATTTTATCATCTTTTATTTTTATTTATTTAGTTATTTTTGTGAACTAAAACTCAATAGATAAAATTTTCTAGAATTTCAATTCTTTTTTTAAAGACTCAGTCTGAAGGATGCAATCAGTTCTGATTGCCATAATAAATGAATAAATTAAACATACATAAAAAAAATAAAGAACTTATTAAAAATTTTAGGTGAGAATAAAGAATAAAATTAAATTAATGAACAATGTAGTACTTAATTTTTTGTATTTTTTACTTTTTAAAAAAATTCGTAAATTAATTTGAGTCGAAGTAAATTAAGTTACGTGGTATTGAGAAATTGAAATTGTTTATCCATAATATAAAATTTCCTTGTGATAATGATTATTTAGGAATTAAATTCATAATTTTTAACACTGTAACAGTTAATATACATATTATTATTATCTTTAATCAAGAAAAAATAAGAAGAATATTAGAAATAAAAAGCGCTCTCAATTTAAAAACATTTAAAAATTTTATTACAATCAAATTTGTGAACAAAGGCCACTGACGAGAATATTAAAAAAATCTCTATTGTTCGAAGATGGACATTATTAGAAGGTTATTTTGTAGGAATTTCACTTCAAAACTGAAAAAAGGCCTCTGTTTACAGGTTGCCGCTATTGGAGGTTCTTCTTTATCTAAAGTTTTGCTTCCATAAAAACTATTTTTTTTAAAATAAATTTCACCTCTCGAGTTTTTATTTATTCTAAAAGACATGCGGAATTTCGAAATTTATTAAATATATTAAATAAGATTTTCTTCTTAATAGAAAAATGTTCGACATTAATTTATTCCAAGTAAGAGCTTGAAGGTAAAAATATTAAATATAATGAAATCATTTACATCAGTTATTTTCCTGTAGAAAAAATATAATTTGATTGTATTCCTTTACATCAAATTTTTTTATTCCTATTTTATTTTTCATTTAAAAATTTTTTCCTACGTTATTAAATTATAATTAATTTATTATCAGGGGTAGTGACTACTCGAGGGTCTATAGTAAAATAAAAAGGAAGAGAGTGAGAGGATGAGGACATTAAGAAACAGGATAAGAAAGAGGTGATGAGTAGATAGAAAGTATAAAAATAAATATGATTATTCGAAATAAATGTAGAGTTATTCAATTTATAAAATTCATTAAAAAATTAAAAAATAGAAAGAGATTGACATTAACTTTTAATTAAATTTCCTGCATTAAATTTAATTATATTTAACTCAAAACAATTTTGTTATCTCCCTCTTTTCCAATAATATTATGTTAATAATAAATTATAGTAATTTTTAATTTTAATTAAGTTGCAATTTTCAAAACTTGCAGGCCTATAAATTCCTAATGGCGTCCATCTGTCGGTCTGTCCTTTCTAAATCTCGAAAATTATGTTAGATAAATGAAAATCGAGACCAGATATGAAAGGATTAGGGGTACAAATTCCCGATTAACTATATATAAACTTCCGGTCTAGATCGGAAATCACGTGAATTATAAACGTTTTTATTTTATAAGCCTACACATAAACTATATTTCAAGATGAGCTAATAAAATCTTTTATACTTTAATATGTAACTAAATGGAATATTATTAGTTATATAAGTTAGTTATAGTCATATAACCAAATGGAATATTATAAGTAATTATATTATATCTAATATTCTCCCATAATTATGTATCATGTTATAATAATTTTATTATTATATTAATATATTCGAACTAATAGGATAAATCCCTATTAATATTAGTTCAACGTAATCCTCCCTGATACAATTATATGATATAATATTCCGTTTAAAATACTTTAATAAAAGCATCTTAGGTTTAGAAAATTTAATTGTTTGTATATAGTTAATCAGGGCCTCTGACTCTTGACATCAGAGGCCCTAATTAACCAGAGATCAGAGACCCTAAACTTTACATATTTGATCTGGATATTAGTAGTGTCTTTGCTCCTGTAAATCATACTTCTCCTTATCTGCGTGGTGTGAAAAACAGAAAATTAATTAAAAACTTGCATTAGAAAATTATCTTAAAATGCTAATGATGTATAATAAATCAATATAAAGTTAACAATGAAAAATAAAGTAGTTAATTTATACTTTGTCAAAGATTTCCAATTATTCTCCATTTGTAAGCAATAAAAGCGAATTACGATCAGTTGAACACAGTTAAGATGATGCCATTAAAACTTTACGACTGATATAAAATTATACTATTATCTGTACCTATGTATAAAGTACTTCTGATTTAATTGCAAAATTATAAAGCCGTAAATTATCTTTGAATAAATATAATAATTTTAATATCTTCGAGTAATAAAGTTTTTAATTGCTGAATAAAAATTTATATAATTAGCTGCAAAATAGGTAAATCTTTTCATTTGTTAAAAAGTTTTTATTATTTAATTTTAATTGATATAAATAATTTTTTAAAATAATATGTAAATTATTAATTAAATTATAAATAGGATTTATATTTATGTTATTATTTTTTTAGTAAGGATGTTTATTATTGACTATATGAATTATTCATTTTCAAATGAGGAATATATGTAACGTTGTTCTCTTTGATGATGTAACAAAATTTACATTCCTCTAGCACAGAAAATGTGTATCTATTGCATAATGCACAGCTGCGAAGTCCGACCAGAAAACTCACAGATAATCTGAATGATGTTCCTTGAGGAATAGGATCAGCCAATTTTTAATACACACTCTTTTATGTACACTTCTTTGTTGATGTAGAGGAGATGGGTGCTATGAATGCTTCAGATCTTTCTTTTGAAATGATTGCTATCAGAACCTACACTTTGTAAGGAAATTTTGCATAGTGTTTAAATTTTCCCTATGGATCAACTTCGACCTCATCCTTACAATAGTACGTTTCAATCCGGTGCAACGCTTTCATAAAANTAAAATAATTGTGTGAATTAAAATTTTTATATGTTAGCCTAAAAATATACATAATCTTAAATTTAAACTTTTTCTGAAACGAAACCTGTAATTGGAGATAAAGACAATAATCTCAAGAGATTTCTTAAACATTTCTACTTTATATTATTTATTCAAAGATGTATATGGGTGCATAGATACAAAGTACTGTATTTTATAACATATGAGACGAGATTTTGTTTTTAAAAAGGGCTTAAAAATCGCTCTTTGGCTTATATATGAAGTTGCAATCTTCCACAGGCTAATGAATTTCCAAAATTTTCTTCAGTAGGCTACAGGAAATCACCTAACTCGACTGTTGAATAAAAATGTTACTGTTTAATTAGTTGTATAATTATAATTATTATTTGTTTTTTGTTATAAGTAAGTTGCCTCTTCATGTATTTATGAAGACTATTTTAATGGTAAATGACTTATTTTTGATTTATAATAATATTCTAAATGTTTATTACATGTCTAAATTATGATATACTATACTAAAACAACTGAACTGTTCTAATCGATAATATTTCCAAGGAATCTAAAGAATATATTGTTCATTACCATCAAAGTACAGGTAACCCCCGTATAACACGGCACTTCTGTAGCACAGATTCACTCGAACACGGTTCGAGAATTGGTACCATCCCCGTATAACACAGTACTGTTATAGCACGGATTCACTCTGACACGGTTCGAGAATTGGGTAAAACCCTCGTACAACATGAAATGTAATAAATTTTTACATACTTAAGAAATAATAGTCCACGAAAATTATTATTTTCGTGAATTATTAGTACTTAAGTATGTAAATTTTCTTTTCCTTCTGTCGATACACATAGTCATTCTCGAAACTTGTTTCAATGTTGCCCGATCTCGACGCTTCTGCTTCTGATGCTGCCAGATGTTTTTCCCTTATTCCATACTTGCTTTATTCTTCATAAGTGCTTAGCACCATATAAGGAAATTTATAAAGATCTTTTAACTAAAAGCAAGCAATCTAAAATTACATACCTTTTGCAAAAGGTAAAGCATGGATCTGAAGATAATGCAGAAAAATACTCAGAGGATAAGGATAACTTGACAAAAAGAAAACGCTCTCGGTTAAATAGTGCTTTTAGTGATGACGAAGAAAACATTGTTTAATTTATATTAATATGTATCACCTAAGNCTATTGCATAATGCACAGCTGCGAAGTCCGACCAGAAAACTCACAGATAATCTGAATGATGTTCCTTGAGGAATAGGATCAGCCAATTTTTAATACACACTCTTTTATGTACACTTCTTTGTTGATGTAGAGGAGATGGGTGCTATGAATGCTTCAGATCTTTCTTTTGAAATGATTGCTATCAGAACCTACACTTTGTAAGGAAATTTTGCATAGTGTTTAAATTTTCCCTATGGATCAACTTCGACCTCATCCTTACAATAGTACGTTTCAATCCGGTGCAACGCTTTCATAAAATACAACTCATTGTCCACACCAACGTATAGTCCATTTGAAGCTTTGGAATCGCTCTCGCGCGCATTTTTCGCAAGTGTCCTTTGCAATTTTAGTTGTGTTTTGCATATTTTGTGACTAACTTCCGAAAGATAATATTTTGCTCGATTGTTATGTTTTTAACATACTGATGAAATATTTTAATCTTTCTTCCAAGTTTTCTTAGTGACTATCCAACGTTTTCGACCGCCTCCGATGATTCTTTTTCGCTATCTGTCATTTTAACTCTCTTTCACCACTTTCTGGATATCTAGCACTTTCCAGATTTTTTATTAGGTTGTGAACTAGTATAAACTGTCCTTTTCATCTCCACATCCACAAAATGCTTAACTGTAAATCTTCATCCCTTTCCTCCTGTTATTTGTACAGTCTGCCAGCTACACTTCTTTGCTCTTCATTAAGATTTATTTCTTCCATTGAAAAAAATATATGTTTCAAGAACAAGCCGTTGGAATCCAATAAAATTGTTTTTGCGAACGTAATGACGATGATGATTGAATATCATACCAAAGAGTTTTGCGCCTCCATAAAAGACAACATATGAGAGTGCAGAACTTTCTGAATGTAGGTTTGCACCACTACTGAGGTGAATGACGAAATGCCTTCTCAGACTAGAATGCCAACAGTAGGGCAATGCTCCGCTCAATAATAATAGCGAGATTGAAGCTCTCACCAGTGGTTTTTTCACACTATAATATGCCCACAGTGGTCGTCTGTACTTAAACAACCCCTAATCTGTCACGGATTACCAGTGTCATGTCACATGGGCGATCTGCTTATAAGTGGTCATGGAAGGACACTTCTAGGAAGATTACCCATGTGTTGCGTTGCCTTATTTCATCAATCCTCCAACCAAACTGAAACAGAATCATGATTCGTGGCTAAAAACAATACGCTCAGTCTGTGGTAGTCCATACTTTTCTGTCGCTGCACACCAATGCCAACGAATCCGTTGATTTTGGGGCACTAATGACAGAATGCGTAGCGGTCACGCACGTGTAAATTTGCCTCTATGATTAGCAGAGACCAGTCGATGGTAAGAGAAGAGAAGATTTCTGTCTTTGAATGATGGACAAAGACACCGTTTAGCTATTTATGCTTGTTTCACGATCTGAGGTGTATACAGCGTGTCTTCCGCTTACATTTGTCGTTCGAAGACTCCAAGTAACTGGTACACTGAAAATTCTAAACACAATAAGCTTCTGCCAGCTTTCTATAGAATACTAAAGGTACGATTTTAAGGCATTCTGGTGACATTACCTGGCGTATAATCGGACTATAACTGCATATCCGTCTAGGACACTTCAAGACCAAATTCTGCTGTAATCGGACAATTATAACTGAGTAACTTTTTGTCAAAAAGTGTATTTTGAAAATTTAATACTACAATTTTTTTCAAGTCATTCCTTTTTTTATCACTATTTGAATATCAATAAATATATAATAAGATAGCCCGCTTATATATTAAACATTATGCAATGAACCTTTCATAAATATGAAAGGTTCATTGCAATCACCCTGAAAATGTGAAAAATTAGATATGCTATGCGAAAGACTTTATAGTAGGCCTATATCAAATCCTTTCATCACGTCGGGTTAACAGGAGATTTCTATAATCTAAGCTAACCTAACCTAATCTAGTTATTGATCCTTTCTTTTCTTGACACTTTCACTGGGATAATCTATCTTGACATCTTGAAGTAATTCTCCATGTTTCAACTTTACGACTTACAGTTAATGGTTATTTATTTCAACAAGATAGAGTTTTATTCCACTAGAATAATTTCTTGAGATCAGCCTCGGATCATTGTGTCCTTGGACGATAAATGGATCGGTCAAACAAAAACAACAGCTGTGGCTTCCCTGTTCAACCGACATAATACCATTAAACTTTTACCTATGAGGCTATGTGAGGAACTTTGTATGTACTGTACAACAAATATTTCCGTCATCATCTACTTTCAAGTAGAAAATTACATTAGGATTCTCATCTCAACCAGAAACTTTGAGGAAAAATTCCATTGGATATTAGCACAGAACATAATAATGTAAAGTTTTAATAAAACAAGTGGCTAGTTGCCTAGTATAGTGGCTACCATAGTCCTTTATATTATTTTAATCATCAATAATCAGATTAAACCAATCTATAGAAAATATATGTTATGAATTTTATTGAATTTAGGGGAAAAACAAATCAAAACCTATACAGTATATATTTACCTGTAAAGTAAATTATCTTATTAAAGCTGTAAGAAAAGTGTTTTTCCATTTGTTGGGCTGCAATTTAAAAAAATTGTAGACTTATAAATGTTCACTGTCGTCCGTCCGACTGTCTTTCCTTAATTTCAAGAAAGAGATAAAAGAGGAGATTAAATATGGAAAGAATAGAGGCAGATGGCCCCGATTACTATACACAAACTTTCGGTTTAATTGAAAATTTTCCTCTGAAAGGAGTTAGATNATTAGTGACTTGCTCCTGTACATCATACTTTTCCTTTAGCAATGGAGTCGTGCTGGTCATCTATCGAACGCCTTTCAGGGGAAATTTTTGAATTGAAATAACGTGTCTTCCGGTTTGCATTGGAAGTTCGCATATAGTTAATCGGTGGCTCCTGCCCTTATGCCCTTACACTTTCCATATCTGGTCTTGATTTTCATTTAACTCCGTTTAATCGAGATTAAGGGATAACAGACAAACAGACGGATGACAGTGGGAATTTATAAGTCTACAATTTTTTCAAATTGCAGCCCAATTATCCTCTTAATATTTTGTGGACCTCAGTGGCAGATTACCCAATAAGGCGTACTTGGTGCAAGACTAGGGCCTCGTCATCTCGAGTGGCCTCAAGAATTACATAGCAAAAAGATAATATGCCTCTAAAAATTTAATGAACAGAATCTTAATAAAATAGAAACCTGCCTAAACGAGGAAAATTCATAGGAGCGTAGCGATTTTCTGTGTTATTATAAAAAAACCTGTTCAAAACAGAAACTTGTCAAACCGAAAAAATATTCGGTACTGTAAGAGTCCGGTTTACACAGATTTCACGTATGAATTGGCAATTTTATTGTCTTTTTAATTAAAAAATACTTTATATACTTAATTACAAATTACAATTACAGTTTAATTTAATGTAATAATTTATTTGTGAGAAGAAAAGACGATAATGATAGAATTTGTTTAAATTACTTTATGATAACCTTTCACTCTGCTTGATTAGAATAAACAGAAATGTAGTACTAGAAAATAAGTGATTACAGCTATATTTCCAGATGTTGACCTAACGTACTTAAAACTATTTAATAATTAATTAAATATTTTATCTAATTACTATATATACAATCATTGTAATGCTTATTAAAACTTACTACTTATACAGATTCAATGCAATTTACATACAACTTACTTTTGCAGCACAATAATCTGCATCAATTCGGATTAGAAAATCTGTATTGTCTGAAGTATTTTTCTAATTTTAATAAAGAAAAGCAGTCTTTTGTTCTTATACCATTTATTTGTCATGCACTTTAAACATTTTATATATTACAATTTCCAGACTACAGCGAGACTATACAATAACAAAAATCTCCCTCGTAAATATTGAATTACTGGAGTAGCAACGTCTGTGAGTTGATGGAATCACGTAGTACAAACATTTTAGCTTATTATAATTGTAATCATTCGCTGAACAGGTTCCTATCACGTGACACTCTCAACTCATGTTGCAACACCAAGAATTCAAGACGAGATAAGGCATCAGATGCTTACAGTGTTGTAGGAATAAAATCGTGAAAAAAGTGGCTGAGGAGGTCCAGTGAGGACCGAAATGTATTCCACTATTAAAAGTCTTTTTTCAATGTGATCTCGATTACTCGGTTTCATTGTAGTTTGATAAGGCCTCATATCTCTACCAGTTGGCTATTGCAATAATTATTAAATAAATAAGTATACTTTATTCAACACCCCTCAACTAATGATAAAGTTCCTCCAATTTTTTTAATCGCTGCAAAAGGAAAGTCTTCATTTGGTCTCTCTGCAGTCCATTGAATCCCTGATTGGAAACAAATCTCGTCTCCTTCAGGTGCTAAAGCTGGGACCATTGCGAGATAAGGGCAGTCCTACCCTAGAGTCTCCTTACCTTCTTTCCCCTGCAAGAACAAAAACTTCATCACCACAGACTTTCAGAAGTCTGTGGTGGTTACTGAATTATAATCTTGGTGCAGCCATCATGAATTCAAATTATCAAGTAACGGACTCTTATGGCGAATGCGCTCAAGTAATAACTTCTCATTTATCTTGTAACATGGCTTTTGCTGTCTTACGTCTGGGTAAAGTCGCGAACTTTTCAGCATACCCCTTCATATTTTGTGACTTTTATGAAAGATTAATAAACGTTTCTTAATTTAAATATGGATTAAGATGAAATAAAGATGATTAAAAGTAAAAAAGAACTCATAATTACAAGTTATTTTTGAATATTAATGAAGGCGTTACATTTTGTTCTAATTTTTTCTCCATGATTCAACATTAACATAAAAAATATTTTACGGACTTATTTTGGAACCTCTCTGGAACACGTGCCAACGCTTGCCCCTTTATTTACGCCTTTTGTTTCATTTGTGTTACATAAATTGAGAGATAAACTTTTAAAATCCCGTTTATTATTTACATTTTCCTGTAGATTTTAGCAGTTTTACAGTACAGTTTTATGAAATTTCAATACCAAGAAGTGTACACTTTGTATTGAGTTGTCATAAAATGGTACCGTACTGTAAATTAATAACTGTTTAATATGAAAAGAATAATAAATTGTATTCTTTATTCTTCTTCATCTAATCTATTGAATATATAGTAAACGTGCTTCGAGTACAGTTCGAAAACGTTGGCTTTGATTGATGCCTGCATCCACTAAGAATAATTGAGATAGTACGAAGCAGCAATAAAAGTAATGACCTTTTCGTAATTGAATTCTTTTTTAGCAAATTGAATTCTTTATTGATCAAAAATTAATTAAACTTATCAAAGTGTTAAAACTCTGAATATTTTAAATGTTAATCTCGTGTTTAGACTTTATAAATTTGATAATTTGATAGGTAAAGCCGTAACTTGAAGCGAGTTTGATACAGCTAGGAACTGGAAACAATTAAATAATGTTTTCACTTTAAGTACACATTACACTCTCCTGTTATTAAGTTATAACATAACTGAGATTGATATTTACACTTTTAGAAAATTAATCTATCAAAATAAAAATTCATTCATATAAGAAGCGTGCAGTATAAATATATTAATTAGGATTAAAATTAATTAAATAATTTATTTTAATTAGTANAGAGGCAGAAGGCCCCGATTACTATACACAAACTTTCGGTTTAATTGAAAATTTTCCTCTGAAAGGAGTTAGATGATTGGTACAACTCTATTGTTAGAGGAAAAGTATAATGTACAGGGGCATTATACAAGCCATTACTGATTTGAGATGGAGAGCATATATTTTAAATTAAATAAATGGTTAAAAATTGCAGGCCGGCATTGTGACGATGTCACAATAAATAATTGTTAATATTTAAATTTAAATTATATATAAATAAACTGTAATAATTCTTTAATTTTAAACAAAGCAATTTATTTACATAAAAAGTATGAGACTCGCTAGAAAAATTCGTTTCATTACGAGAAACTTAACATAAAAAGATCGTTTCTGGAAGGACTCTCATATTATAATTAAAGTATAGTATCACATAAACGTGTCCTGGCGGAAAATTAAATTATTCAAAAAGTACAAATGGAATTCAATTCAAATCAAATTCAATTAATTAAGTAGTAAATAGACTACGAAGCAGAATTTTCAAAATGTTTGCCTTCAGACACAATCATAAATTAGTCAGTAATACGGTCTGAATCCTGTTGAAATTCCTTTTATTACATGTCTGTTAAAAGCTCCTGAAGAATCTATTGTGTCTCCATTAGAGACACATAAACTTTATTTTTATTTACCTCCATATTGCAAAGTTTAGGGAAGTTTTTATGTGGAACAATTCTATACCACCTTCAGCCTTTAACTGTGCTTCCATAGCTAAAATCTAGTACGAAATACTTGTTTGAGATAATCAAACGCATCTGAAGGTCAATTATAGCCCTATCAAACTCTCAAACACAACTTTTTTTCTAACAAACTGTTCAAAATTTACAATATTTTTCAGCCAAAAACATACACATGCACCACCCTGTATAAAAAGAGAAAAATCTCAGTAGCATTTCGAATAAAAATGTCATACTGAAACTATAAAGTACGTTAAATTACAATTAATCAGAGTACATAATCAAATTATTTCAGCAATTTTAATGCATTACCATTCTCTCAATTCCCGGTAAAGTGTATGGTTCGATCGAGTCATTAACGTTGTAGAAGGAGAGATCCTTAGCGAAAGTAAATATTTTAGTTAATTAGATATGTTGTTTAATTCTAATTACAATCTTAAGAGTTATTTAAAATTACTCAATGCTTTGAATGTTAAATTAACTATCGCTTTGTTACGATTAAATAGTAAAGAAGTCTCTAAATATGTACTAAAAACGAGGGACAGTCAGACAGTCAAACGACTTTGAGAATGTATGTCTGCTTGCAGGGGAGCAACAGAAGAGGCCTCATAAATGTGGGCATCAAAGCCACAATTTTGAGGTCTCGAAAACATTTATAAATTACTGTACTGTACTGTCTATTGTACTTCTTCTGTATTAAGTTCGAGAAAGCATTGCCCCCATATTTTATATGGGGGCAATGCTTTCTCGAATGGTCTATGCCAACAACAAACAATACACAACAATCGATGAACTGGCAGTTGCAGTTTATAATTGTTGAGATAAAATAAACTTACATGAACTGTAATACTTGTCAAAAACAATACCTAAGAGGTTTATTATATTAATTATTAAATCTTTATGTAAAAGGACAAATTTACTACTGTATGTATAATTATTATACGGCAAATGTAAACATTGTGTGAAGTTATACACGAATTTCAATTGTATGTGTAACTTCTTTACATACCTTATTATATCCTTTGTTACTAGAAATGGCTGCGACGTATTGAATTATACGCAAACCATTTCTAGTAGCTTAGATTATTGTTAAATAAAGCAATAATTATTATATTATCTACTATAAGAATATTATGAGATGGTTGAAAATCTACATTTTTAAGCAAATGACATGTAAATCAAGAATTTTTTAAAAGGAAACAGATCAAAATAGGAAGAAGATGTACCCATAAATATCCTATACATATTAAAAACTACTTACTTTATCTATTGAATTTTACTTACCTTCTATGAGAAAATTTACGAGCTCATTAATTATATAATTTGTTTATGAGACAACTTAACGATTGAATCGCTCCTAAAATATAAAATTAAATACTTTCATATAAAGTTTAGAAAAATATTTTCATGTCTTCTCAATGTAATACAGAATGCTTGTGTTCGGTTGGTCCATTTTCTACTTATTTATTTTTAATTTTTTGTTATTTTGATATAATCTTCAAGAATTTCTATAAAAAATTCTTCATATTTATGTAATATGTTTTATAATTTATATAATAATAAAGCATATGATATGTCTATAAAGAATTTAGGTGAATAAAAAACAGAAATTGGATTGAATTATCAGATTGATAGACTAACACCTGGCCGTTCTGCCAAGGGTGGGTCTTCCAGGATGGCTTTCTACATGAGACTAGTGCCTATTTGGGTGCTAGACACGCGAAGAAAACCTGGCAAACTCCACGTGTCACCCGTTGTTGAAGCACTAAAATAACAGTTCGTGACCAGCTACCAGTATTCAATGGTTTTATCCACTCTGCACTGGTAAGTACTGAGATTGTTAAATATTAATATAAAACATGTATATCATCTATAAATTTGCTTTAATTTTTCAATAAAATTACGATAAAAACTAGTTGCAATTTAAAGTATATGGGTAATCAGATTTTTGTAGATATTAAAAATGGTAATTTTTATATTTCCGATTAAAGAGTAATTTTTTCACGAAACAGAGTTTTTTCATCCCGTAATATATATTACTATAAACTAAACAGAAAAAAAAAGCATAAGTAAAGTGAGGCTTTAAACTTAAATGTAAAATGTAACTGAAAAAGCACACAGACATAAAATTAATTGTAAGTTTTAGGGATACGGTTTTACGCCTCATAAATGATGGAGTTTTCCAGGTTTTCCTCACGTATCTAGCACCTAAACAGAAACCAGTTTCCCATAGAAAGTCCTCCCGGTACCCCTCCTTGGTAGATAATATATATGTTGCGTTGTCTTATCATATCAATTCAATCCATTTATTTATTTAGAGATTTCATTATAGAAAATAATTCAGTCATAACAAAACATGTAAAGTGTCAATCATTTGATATATTATTCTGGAATTACTTTTCACAATGAAACTTCTAAACCAATAATTTTTAAGTCTTTTACGTTGACCACACCAATTGAATTTTAAGACGTTTTCTTAAGACTCCATTTTCCTATTTATAAAAATGGTTAAACTTTAACACAGACATTAAATTGATATTTAAACTCACTCGAGATTTATAAAATAAGCAAAAGAATAAATAATTGTATATTTTAAAACGAATTATCTATCAAACTATTTGCGTAGATTCCTCAAGCAGCTTATAAACGAGTTTGTATCTCTATTAACATTACAATTAAAATCAATAAATTTAATTAAGAATTACATTGATATAATTATCGATTATAGAATTTGGTGAAAAGTAGAAAATTCAACCGAAATTAAATGGGAACGATTTCGATTCTTATAAAATTGGAAATCTATAATTTAATTGAAGTTACTAATACTTATAAATTAAATATATTAAATAAGATTTTCTTCTTAATAGAAAAATGTTCGACATTAATTTATTCCAAGTAAGAGCTTGAAGGTAAAAATATTAAATATAATGAAATCATTTACATCAGTTATTTTCCTGTAGAAAAAATATAATTTGATTGTATTCCTTTACATCAAATTTTTTTATTCCTATTTTATTTTTCATTTAAAAATTTTTTCCTACGTTATTAAATTATAATTAATTTATTATCAGGGGTAGTGACTACTCGAGGGTCTATAGTAAAATAAAAAGGAAGAGAGTGAGAGGATGAGGACATTAAGAAACAGGATAAGAAAGAGGTGATGAGTAGATAGAAAGTATAAAAATAAATATGATTATTCGAAATAAATGTAGAGTTATTCAATTTATAAAATTCATTAAAAAAATTAAAAATAGAAAGAGATTGACATTAATTTTTAATTAAATTTCCTGCATTAAATTTAATTATATTTAACTCAAAACAATTTTGTTATCTCCCTCTTTTCCAATAATATTATGTTAATAATAAATTATAGTAATTTTTAATTTTAATTAAGTTGCAATTTTCAAAACTTGCAGGCCTATAAATTCCTAATGGCGTCCATCTGTCGGTCTGTCCTTTCTAAATCTCGAAAATTATGTTAGATAAATGAAAATCGAGACCAGATATGAAAGGATTAGGGGTACAAATTCCCGATTAACTACATATAAACTTCCGGTCTAGATCGGAAATCACGTGAATTATAAACGTTTTTATTTTATAAGCCTACACATAAACTATATTTCAAGATGAGCTAATAAAATCTTTTATACTTTAATATGTAACTAAATGGAATATTATTAGTTATATAAGTTAGTTATAGTCATATAACCAAATGGAATATTATAAGTAATTATATTATATCTAATATTCTCCCATAATTATGTATCATGTTATAATAATTTTATTATTATATTAATATATTCGAACTAATAGGATAAATCCCTATTAATATTAGTTCAACGTAATCCTCCCTGATACAATTATATGATATAATATTCCGTTTAAAATACTTTAATAAAAGCATCTTAGGTTTAGAAAATTTAATTGTTTGTATATAGTTAATCAGGGCCTCTGACTCTTGACATCAGAGGCCCTAATTAACCAGAGATCAGAGACCCTAAACTTTACATATTTGATCTGGATATTAGTAGTGTCTTTGCTCCTGTAAATCATACTTCTCCTTATCTGCGTGGTGTGAAAAACAGAAAATTAATTAAAAACTTGCATTAGAAAATTATCTTAAAATGCTAATGATGTATAATAAATCAATATAAAGTTAACAATGAAAAATAAAGTAGTTAATTTATACTTTGTCAAAGATTTCCAATTATTCTCCATTTGTAAGCAATAAAAGCGAATTACGATCAGTTGAACACAGTTAAGATGATGCCATTAAAACTTTACGACTGATATAAAATTATACTATTATCTGTACCTATGTATAAAGTACTTCTGATTTAATTGCAAAATTATAAAGCCGTAAATTATCTTTAAATAAATATAATAATTTTAATATCTTCGAGTAATAAAGTTTTTAATTGCTGAATAAAAATTTATATAATTAGCTGCAAAATAGGTAAATCTTTTCATTTGTTAAAAAGTTTTTATTATTTAATTTTAATTGATATAAATAATTTTTTAAAATAATATGTAAATTATTAATTAAATTATAAATAGGATTTATATTTATGTTATTATTTTTTTAGTAAGGATGTTTATTATTGACTATATGAATTATTCATTTTCAAATGAGGAATATATGTAACGTTGTTCTCTTTGATGATGTAACAAAATTTACATTCCTCTAGCACAGAAAATGCGTATCTATTGCATAATGCACAGCTGCGAAGTCCGACCAGAAAACTCACAGATAATCTGAATGATGTTCCTTGAGGAATAGGATCAGCCAATTTTTAATACACACTCTTTTATGTACACTTCTTTGTTGATGTAGAGGAGATGGGTGCTATGAATGCTTCAGATCTTTCTTTTGAAATGATTGCTATCAGAACCTACACTTTGTAAGGAAATTTTGCATAGTGTTTAAATTTTCCCTATGGATCAACTTCGACCTCATCCTTACAATAGTACGTTTCAATCCGGTGCAACGCTTTCATAAAATACAACTCATTGTCCACACCAACGTATAGTCCATTTGAAGCTTTGGAATCGCTCTCGCGCGCATTTTTCGCAAGTGTCCTTTGCAATTTTAGTTGTGTTTTGCATATTTTGTGACTAACTTCCGAAGGATAATATTTTGCTCGATTGTTATGTTTTTAACATACTGATGAAATATTTTAATCTTTCTTCCAAGTTTTCTTAGTGACTATCCAACGTTTTCGACCGCCTCCGATGATTCTTTTTCGCTATCTGTCATTTTAACTCTCTTTCACCACTTTCTGGATATCTAGCACTTTCCAGATTTTTTATTAGGTTGTGAACTAGTATAAACTGTCCTTTTCATCTCCACATCCACAAAATGCTTAACTGTAAATCTTCATCCCTTTCCTCCTGTTATTTGTACAGTCTGCCAGCTACACTTCTTTGCTCTTCATTAAGATTTATTTCTTCCATTGAAAAAAATATGTTTCAAGAACAAGCCGTTGGAATCCAATAAAATTGTTTTTGCGAACGTAATGACGATGATGATTGAATATCATACCAAAGAGTTTTGCGCCTCCATAAAAGACAACATATGAGAGTGCAGAACTTTCTGAATGTAGGTTTGCACCACTACTGAGGTGAATGACGAAATGCCTTCTCAGACTAGAATGCCAACAGTAGGGCAATGCTCCGCTCAATAATAATAGCGAGATTGAAGCTCTCACCAGTGGTTTTTTCACACTATAATATGCTCACAGTGGTCGTCTGTACTTAAACAACCCCTAATCTGTCACGGATTACCAGTGTCATGTCACATGGGCGATCTGCTTATAAGTGGTCATGGAAGGACACTTCTAGGAAGATTACCCATGTGTTGCGTTGCCTTATTTCATCAATCCTCCAACCAAACTGAAACAGAATCATGATTCGTGGCTAAAAACAATACGCTCAGTCTGTGGTAGTCCATACTTTTCTGTCGCTGCACACCAATGCCAACGAATCCGTTGATTTTGGGGCACTAATGACAGAATGCGTAGCGGTCACGCACGTGTAAATTTGCCTCTATGATTAGCAGAGACCAGTCGATGGTAAGAGAAGAGAAGATTTCTGTCTTTGAATGATGGACAAAGACACCGTTTAGCTATTTATGCTTGTTTCACGATCTGAGGTGTATACAGCGTGTCTTCCGCTTACATTTGTCGTTCGAAGACTCCAAGTAACTGGTACACTGAAAATTCTAAACACAATAAGCTTCTGCCAGCTTTCTATAGAATACTAAAGGTACGATTTTAAGGCATTCTGGTGACATTACCTGGCGTATAATCGGACTATAACTGCATATCCGTCTAGGACACTTCAAGACCAAATTCTGCTGTAATCGGACAATTATAACTGAGTAACTTTTTGTCAAAAAGTGTATTTTGAAAATTTAATACTACAATTTTTTTCAAGTCATTCCTTTTTTTTTATCACTATTTGAATATCAATAAATATATAATAAGATAGCCCGCTTTTATATTAAACATTATGAATTAAGCAGAATTATAATTTAGAATAGAGAATCCAGATATTAATATTTTAAAGTTTAAATAATACTTTAAAAACACGTAAAAAACAATAATTTGATTTAATTACTATTTACTCAGAACAGTTCAAAAGACGATTTTATAATAATAATTTATCATTTTTCAAAATATTATTTACTTATTCTTTATAATTAAAGTTTTTATAGAAGAATCTACTTAATATCTCAGCTAGTATTAATCAGATTAACAATACAATTAACTGAAATTATTGTAAAATAAATTATTAAATTCTCAATAATTATATTTTTTAAAGATTTAATTCCTTATTTTAATTGTCTGCAATTATAATTTCATACTGAAAATAATTGTAACTCATTTCAATTACATTATTTTCTTTAACTTTTTTTGATAGAGAAATTTTTGCTTTAATGAAAAAGTTTTATTAAATCTTATTCGTTTTGTAAGAATTTATAGAAATAATATTGCTTAAGTAGGGTAATCCTAATTAAATTTAATAGTAAACTTATTAGAATAAGAAAATAATTTTACTTTTTTAATTAAATAATTAATTTTTTTACATTTTTTTCAGTTTGTTTATACCAGCAATTACCAAATTTTCACGTCAGCTGATATGTGGATCCCTTTATGTGTATGCTTGTATGTAATGTATGTATTAAATAATGTATAGGGACATTATTTAATGCAATGCTGGGCTGCAATTTTTAATCATATTTTTTAATTTATTTAATTTGAAATATATGCTTTCCACCTCAAATTATTAGTGACTTGCTCCTGTACATCATACTTTTCCTTTAGCAATGGAGTCGTGCTGGTCATCTATCGAACGCCTTTCAGGGGAAATTTTTGAATTGAAATAACGTGTCTTCCGGTTTGCATTGGAAGTTCGCATATAGTTAATCGGTGGCTCCTGCCCTTATGCCCTTACACTTTCCATATCTGGTCTTGATTTTCATTTAACTCCGTTTAATCGAGATTAAGGGATAACAGACAAACAGACGGATGACAGTGGGAATTTATAAGTCTACAATTTTTTCAAATTGCAGCCCAATTATCCTCTTAATATTTTGTGGACCTCAGTGGCAGATTACCCAATAAGGCGTACTTGGTGCAAGACTAGGGCCTCGTCATCTCGAGTGGCCTCAAGAATTACATAGCAAAAAGATAATATGCCTCTAAAAATTTAACGAACAGAATCTTAATAAAATAGAAACCTGCCTAAACGAGGAAAATTCATAGGAGCGTAGCGATTTTCTGTGTTATTATAAAAAAACCTGTTCAAAACAGAAACTTGTCAAACCGAAAAAATATTCGGTACTGTAAGAGTCCGGTTTACACAGATTTCACGTATGAATTGGCAATTTTATTGTCTTTTTAATTAAAAAATACTTTATATACTTAATTACAAATTACAATTACAGTTTAATTTAATGTAATAATTTATTTGTGAGAAGAAAAGACAATAATGATAGAATTTGTTTAAATTACTTTATGATAACCTTTCACTCTGCTTGATTAGAATAAACAGAAATGTAGTACTAGAAAATAAGTGATTACAGCTATATTTCCAGATGTTGACCTAACGTACTTAAAACTATTTAATAATTAATTAAATATTTTATCTAATTACTATATATACAATCATTGTAATGCTTATTAAAACTTACTACTTATACAGATTCAATGCAATTTACATACAACTTACTTTTGCAGCACAATAATCTGCATCAATTCGGATTAGAAAATCTGTATTGTCTGAAGTATTTTTCTAATTTTAATAAAGAAAAGCAGTCTTTTGTTCTTATACCATTTATTTGTCATGCACTTTAAACATTTTATATATTACAATTTCCAGACTACAGCGAGACTATACAATAACAAAAATCTCCCTCGTAAATATTGAATTACTGGAGTAGCAACGTCTGTGAGTTGATGGAATCACGTAGTACAAACATTTTAGCTTATTATAATTGTAATTATTCGCTGAACAGGTTCCTATCACGTGACACTCTCAACTCATGTTGCAACACCAAGAATTCAAGACGAGATAAGGCATCAGATGCTTACAGTGTTGTAGGAATAAAATCGTGAAAAAAGTGGCTGAGGAGGTCCAGTGAGGACCGAAATGTATTCCACTATTAAAAGTCTTTTTTCAATGTGATCTCGATTACTCGGTTTCATTGTAGTTTGATAAGGCCTCATATCTCTACCAGTTGGCTATTGCAATAATTATTAAATAAATAAGTATACTTTATTCAACACCCCTCAACTAATGATAAAGTTCCTCCAATTTTTTTAATCGCTGCAAAAGGAAAGTCTTCATTTGGTCTCTCTGCAGTCCATTGAATCCCTGATTGGAAACAAATCTCGTCTCCTTCAGGTGCTAAAGCTGGGACCATTGCGAGATAAGGGCAGTCCTACCCTAGAGTCTCCTTACCTTCTTTCCCCTGCAAGAACAAAAACTTCATCACCACAGACTTTCAGAAGTCTGTGGTGGTTACTGAATTATAATCTTGGTGCAGCCATCATGAATTCAAATTATCAAGTAACGGACTCTTATGGCGAATGCGCTCAAGTAATAACTTCTCATTTATCTTGTAACATGGCTTTTGCTGTCTTACGTCTGGGTAAAGTCGCGAACTTTTCAGCATACCCCTTCATATTTTGTGACTTTTATGAAAGATTAATAAACGTTTCTTAATTTAAATATGGATTAAGATGAAATAAAGATGATTAAAAGTAAAAAAGAACTCATAATTACAAGTTATTTTTGAATATTAATGAAGGCGTTACATTTTGTTCTAATTTTTTCTCCATGATTCAACATTAACATAAAAAATATTTTACGGACTTATTTTGGAACCTCTCTGGAACACGTGCCAACGCTTGCCCCTTTATTTACGCCTTTTGTTTCATTTGTGTTACATAAATTGAGAGATAAACTTTTAAAATCCCGTTTATTATTTACATTTTCCTGTAGATTTTAGCAGTTTTACAGTACAGTTTTATGAAATTTCAATACCAAGAAGTGTACACTTTGTATTGAGTTGTCATAAAATGGTACCGTACTGTAAATTAATAACTGTTTAATATGAAAAGAATAATAAATTGTATTCTTTATTCTTCTTCATCTAATCTATTGAATATATAGTAAACGTGCTTCGAGTACAGTTCGAAAACGTTGGCTTTGATTGATGCCTGCATCCACTAAGAATAATTGAGATAGTACGAAGCAGCAATAAAAGTAATGACCTTTTCGTAATTGAATTCTTTTTTAGCAAATTGAATTCTTTATTGATCAAAAATTAATTAAACTTATCAAAGTGTTAAAACTCTGAATATTTTAAATGTTAATCTCGTGTTTAGACTTTATAAATTTGATAATTTGATAGGTAAAGCCGTAACTTGAAGCGAGTTTGATACAGCTAGGAACTGGAAACAATTAAATAATGTTTTCACTTTAAGTACACATTACACTCTCCTGTTATTAAGTTATAACATAACTGAGATTGATATTTACACTTTTAGAAAATTAATCTATCAAAATAAAAATTCATTCATATAAGAAGCGTGCAGTATAAATATATTAATTAGGATTAAAATTAATTAAATAATTTATTTTAATTAGTAAATAATCTATTAATTTTTAAGTACATAAAATTGAATACAAGACGAATCTACACATAAAGATTTTTTTTTTTTTAGTTAAAAGTGTACTTAATGGAAGATCTTTAGGAAGAGGGAATTCCCATTAGTATAATAAAGAAGATTATTATACAAATTTTAATTGAAATAAACTTATATATTTTAAGCTTATTAAAGGTTTATTTATTTATTTTTCTAGACTTTATAATTCATAAATTTAATCCTGTAATTAATGATGCATTTTACTTTTAAAAGTACAAAACTCCAGAGGAATTTTTTCATCACTTAATCCTGCATACGGAAGATTGACTACATACAGATCTTACAAAAAAAGTATTCTTTTAGAATGTTACAGAGACAATATTTTTCTTAAAAAAGCGGGGTAAAGTATGATGACGTCAATTCCGACAAGCCATATTCCTATAATGCTGAATGATCGCGATCCAGAAACGATAAATAAAGTTAGGAATTCGAAACGAGTTTTAAAAAATCGATAGCGAAATACATTGTATATATATTTTTATTATTAAAATATAAACGTAAGGAAATACAAAACTACTGAAATGTTAGTAACTAGAGATCAATAAATATTTTTAAAGCGCAAAGACAACTAGTATTGCAATATTCATGTATTCACGTTGTATGCCACGATAAGTCTCAATTTAATATCATTATCTTTACTATGTGAAGTTTATTATTTGTAAATAGACTTAATTCTTTATCGAATATTTCAAATAAATTAAATAAGAAAGAAAAATCGTATTGCAATCTCAAAACTTCAACTTCTTTTCAATCCTCCTGTTGCATTTATCCTTTATGGATCTTATTCCAAAGTCGCATGGCATCATGAAATAAAGCTTGACTGAACTGGTACTATCAAATTTTATCATCTTTTATTTTTATTTATTTAGTTATTTTTGTGAACTAAAACTCAATAGATAAAATTTTCTAGAATTTCAATTCTTTTTTTAAAGACTCAGTCTGAAGGATGCAATCAGTTCTGATTGCCATAATAAATGAATAAATTAAACATACATAAAAAAAATAAAGAACTTATTAAAAANCATCACCTCTTAGATTGCCCACATGTTGTTACTATAATCAAATAAACCAAATAGTAATGGTCATAAACTTTTTCCAGCACTGTATATACATTGGGAAAGAAAGTCAAAAATATAATCTTAATGAGTCAAATGCAAAGTTTGATTTTAAACTTACTGGGCAATTTTGAAAATAGAAATGTCATCTAACACTTATGATGGCATATGTGATGCATGAGATTGAATATGGGATTAAATTCAATTGAAAAGTAGTAGATTACAGAGAGAAAAGTTTTATGAATACTTTATTTCTCTGTTATGTACCATATAGTAATTTTTAATTTTAATTAAGTTGCAATTTTCAAAACTTGCAGGCCTATAAATTCCTAATGGCGTCCATCTGTCGGTCTGTCCTTTCTAAATCTCGAAAATTATGTTAGATAAATGAAAATCGAGACCAGATATGAAAGGATTAGGGGTACAAATTCCCGATTAACTATATATAAACTTCCGGTCTAGATCGGAAATCACGTGAATTATAAACGTTTTTATTTTATAAGCCTACACATAAACTATATTTCAAGATGAGCTAATAAAATCTTTTATACTTTAATATGTAACTAAATGGAATATTATTAGTTATATAAGTTAGTTATAGTCATATAACCAAATGGAATATTATAAGTAATTATATTATATCTAATATTCTCCCATAATTATGTATCATGTTATAATAATTTTATTATTATATTAATATATTCGAACTAATAGGATAAATCCCTATTAATATTAGTTCAACGTAATCCTCCCTGATACAATTATATGATATAATATTCCGTTTAAAATACTTTAATAAAAGCATCTTAGGTTTAGAAAATTTAATTGTTTGTATATAGTTAATCAGGGCCTCTGACTCTTGACATCAGAGGCCCTAATTAACCAGAGATCAGAGACCCTAAACTTTACATATTTGATCTGGATATTAGTAGTGTCTTTGCTCCTGTAAATCATACTTCTCCTTATCTGCGTGGTGTGAAAAACATAGAAAATTAATTAAAAACTTGCATTAGAAAATTATCTTAAAATGCTAATGATGTATAATAAATCAATATAAAGTTAACAATGAAAAATAAAGTAGTTAATTTATACTTTGTCAAAGATTTCCAATTATTCTCCATTTGTAAGCAATAAAAGCGAATTACGATCAGTTGAACACAGTTAAGATGATGCCATTAAAACTTTACGACTGATATAAAATTATACTATTATCTGTACCTATGTATAAAGTACTTCTGATTTAATTGCAAAATTATAAAGCCGTAAATTATCTTTGAATAAATATAATAATTTTAATATCTTCGAGTAATAAAGTTTTTAATTGCTGAATAAAAATTTATATAATTAGCTGCAAAATAGGTAAATCTTTTCATTTGTTAAAAAGTTTTTATTATTTAATTTTAATTGATATAAATAATTTTTTAAAATAATATGTAAATTATTAATTAAATTATAAATAGGATTTATATTTATGTTATTATTTTTTTAGTAAGGATGTTTATTATTGACTATATGAATTATTCATTTTCAAATGAGGAATATATGTAACGTTGTTCTCTTTGATGATGTAACAAAATTTACATTCCTCTAGCACAGAAAATGCGTATCTATTGCATAATGCACAGCTGCGAAGTCCGACCAGAAAACTCACAGATAATCTGAATGATGTTCCTTGAGGAATAGGATCAGCCAATTTTTAATACACACTCTTTTATGTACACTTCTTTGTTGATGTAGAGGAGATGGGTGCTATGAATGCTTCAGATCTTTCTTTTGAAATGATTGCTATCAGAACCTACACTTTGTAAGGAAATTTTGCATAGTGTTTAAATTTTCCCTATGGATCAACTTCGACCTCATCCTTACAATAGTACGTTTCAATCCGGTGCAACGCTTTCATAAAATACAACTCATTGTCCACACCAACGTATAGTCCATTTGAAGCTTTGGAATCGCTCTCGCGCGCATTTTTCGCAAGTGTCCTTTGCAATTTTAGTTGTGTTTTGCATATTTTGTGACTAACTTCCGAAGGATAATATTTTGCTCGATTGTTATGTTTTTAACATACTGATGAAATATTTTAATCTTTCTTCCAAGTTTTCTTAGTGACTATCCAACGTTTTCGACCGCCTCCGATGATTCTTTTTCGCTATCTGTCATTTTAACTCTCTTTCACCACTTTCTGGATATCTAGCACTTTCCAGATTTTTTATTAGGTTGTGAACTAGTATAAACTGTCCTTTTCATCTCCACATCCACAAAATGCTTAACTGTAAATCTTCATCCCTTTCCTCCTGTTATTTGTACAGTCTGCCAGCTACACTTCTTTGCTCTTCATTAAGATTTATTTCTTCCATTGAAAAAAATATGTTTCAAGAACAAGCCGTTGGAATCCAATAAAATTGTTTTTGCGAACGTAATGACGATGATGATTGAATATCATACCAAAGAGTTTTGCGCCTCCATAAAAGACAACATATGAGAGTGCAGAACTTTCTGAATGTAGGTTTGCACCACTACTGAGGTGAATGACGAAATGCCTTCTCAGACTAGAATGCCAACAGTAGGGCAATGCTCCGCTCAATAATAATAGCGAGATTGAAGCTCTCACCAGTGGTTTTTTCACACTATAATATGCTCACAGTGGTCGTCTGTACTTAAACAACCCCTAATCTGTCACGGATTACCAGTGTCATGTCACATGGGCGATCTGCTTATAAGTGGTCATGGAAGGACACTTCTAGGAAGATTACCCATGTGTTGCGTTGCCTTATTTCATCAATCCTCCAACCAAACTGAAACAGAATCATGATTCGTGGCTAAAAACAATACGCTCAGTCTGTGGTAGTCCATACTTTTCTGTCGCTGCACACCAATGCCAACGAATCCGTTGATTTTGGGGCACTAATGACAGAATGCGTAGCGGTCACGCACGTGTAAATTTGCCTCTATGATTAGCAGAGACCAGTCGATGGTAAGAGAAGAGAAGATTTCTGTCTTTGAATGATGGACAAAGACACCGTTTAGCTATTTATGCTTGTTTCACGATCTGAGGTGTATACAGCGTGTCTTCCGCTTACATTTGTCGTTCGAAGACTCCAAGTAACTGGTACACTGAAAATTCTAAACACAATAAGCTTCTGCCAGCTTTCTATAGAATACTAAAGGTACGATTTTAAGGCATTCTGGTGACATTACCTGGCGTATAATCGGACTATAACTGCATATCCGTCTAGGACACTTCAAGACCAAATTCTGCTGTAATCGGACAATTATAACTGAGTAACTTTTTGTCAAAAAGTGTATTTTGAAAATTTAATACTACAATTTTTTTCAAGTCATTCCTTTTTTTTTATCACTATTTGAATATCAATAAATATATAATAAGATAGCCCGCTTTTATATTAAACATTATGAATTAAGCAGAATTATAATTTAGAATAGAGAATCCAGATATTAATATTTTAAAGTTTAAATAATACTTTAAAAACACGTAAAAAACAATAATTTGATTTAATTACTATTTACTCAGAACAGTTCAAAAGACGATTTTATAATAATAATTTATCATTTTTCAAAATATTATTTACTTATTCTTTATAATTAAAGTTTTTATAGAAGAATCTACTTAATATCTCAGCTAGTATTAATCAGATTAACAATACAATTAACTGAAATTATTGTAAAATAAATTATTAAATTCTCAATAATTATATTTTTTAAAGATTTAATTCCTTATTTTAATTGTCTGCAATTATAATTTCATACTGAAAATAATTGTAACTCATTTCAATTACATTATTTTCTTTAACTTTTTTTGATAGAGAAATTTTTGCTTTAATGAAAAAGTTTTATTAAATCTTATTCGTTTTGTAAGAATTTATAGAAATAATATTGCTTAAGTAGGGTAATCCTAATTAAATTTAATAGTAAACTTATTAGAATAAGAAAATAATTTTACTTTTTTAATTAAATAATTAATTTTTTTACATTTTTTTCAGTTTGTTTATACCAGCAATTACCAAATTTTCACGTCAGCTGATATGTGGATCCCTTTATGTGTATGCTTGTATGTAATGTATGTATTAAATAATGTATAGGGACATTATTTAATGCAATGCTGGGCTGCAATTTTTAATCATATTTTTTAATTTATTTAATTTGAAATATATGCTTTCCACCTCAAATTATTAGTGACTTGCTCCTGTACATCATACTTTTCCTTTAGCAATGGAGTCGTGCTGGTCATCTATCGAACGCCTTTCAGGGGAAATTTTTGAATTGAAATAACGTGTCTTCCGGTTTGCATTGGAAGTTCGCATATAGTTAATCGGTGGCTCCTGCCCTTATGCCCTTACACTTTCCATATCTGGTCTTGATTTTCATTTAACTCCGTTTAATCGAGATTAAGGGATAACAGACAAACAGACGGATGACAGTGGGAATTTATAAGTCTACAATTTTTTCAAATTGCAGCCCAATTATCCTCTTAATATTTTGTGGACCTCAGTGGCAGATTACCCAATAAGGCGTACTTGGTGCAAGACTAGGGCCTCGTCATCTCGAGTGGCCTCAAGAATTACATAGCAAAAAGATAATATGCCTCTAAAAATTTAACGAACAGAATCTTAATAAAATAGAAACCTGCCTAAACGAGGAAAATTCATAGGAGCGTAGCGATTTTCTGTGTTATTATAAAAAAACCTGTTCAAAACAGAAACTTGTCAAACCGAAAAAATATTCGGTACTGTAAGAGTCCGGTTTACACAGATTTCACGTATGAATTGGCAATTTTATTGTCTTTTTAATTAAAAAATACTTTATATACTTAATTACAAATTACAATTACAGTTTAATTTAATGTAATAATTTATTTGTGAGAAGAAAAGACAATAATGATAGAATTTGTTTAAATTACTTTATGATAACCTTTCACTCTGCTTGATTAGAATAAACAGAAATGTAGTACTAGAAAATAAGTGATTACAGCTATATTTCCAGATGTTGACCTAACGTACTTAAAACTATTTAATAATTAATTAAATATTTTATCTAATTACTATATATACAATCATTGTAATGCTTATTAAAACTTACTACTTATACAGATTCAATGCAATTTACATACAACTTACTTTTGCAGCACAATAATCTGCATCAATTCGGATTAGAAAATCTGTATTGTCTGAAGTATTTTTCTAATTTTAATAAAGAAAAGCAGTCTTTTGTTCTTATACCATTTATTTGTCATGCACTTTAAACATTTTATATATTACAATTTCCAGACTACAGCGAGACTATACAATAACAAAAATCTCCCTCGTAAATATTGAATTACTGGAGTAGCAACGTCTGTGAGTTGATGGAATCACGTAGTACAAACATTTTAGCTTATTATAATTGTAATTATTCGCTGAACAGGTTCCTATCACGTGACACTCTCAACTCATGTTGCAACACCAAGAATTCAAGACGAGATAAGGCATCAGATGCTTACAGTGTTGTAGGAATAAAATCGTGAAAAAAGTGGCTGAGGAGGTCCAGTGAGGACCGAAATGTATTCCACTATTAAAAGTCTTTTTTCAATGTGATCTCGATTACTCGGTTTCATTGTAGTTTGATAAGGCCTCATATCTCTACCAGTTGGCTATTGCAATAATTATTAAATAAATAAGTATACTTTATTCAACACCCCTCAACTAATGATAAAGTTCCTCCAATTTTTTTAATCGCTGCAAAAGGAAAGTCTTCATTTGGTCTCTCTGCAGTCCATTGAATCCCTGATTGGAAACAAATCTCGTCTCCTTCAGGTGCTAAAGCTGGGACCATTGCGAGATAAGGGCAGTCCTACCCTAGAGTCTCCTTACCTTCTTTCCCCTGCAAGAACAAAAACTTCATCACCACAGACTTTCAGAAGTCTGTGGTGGTTACTGAATTATAATCTTGGTGCAGCCATCATGAATTCAAATTATCAAGTAACGGACTCTTATGGCGAATGCGCTCAAGTAATAACTTCTCATTTATCTTGTAACATGGCTTTTGCTGTCTTACGTCTGGGTAAAGTCGCGAACTTTTCAGCATACCCCTTCATATTTTGTGACTTTTATGAAAGATTAATAAACGTTTCTTAATTTAAATATGGATTAAGATGAAATAAAGATGATTAAAAGTAAAAAAGAACTCATAATTACAAGTTATTTTTGAATATTAATGAAGGCGTTACATTTTGTTCTAATTTTTTCTCCATGATTCAACATTAACATAAAAAATATTTTACGGACTTATTTTGGAACCTCTCTGGAACACGTGCCAACGCTTGCCCCTTTATTTACGCCTTTTGTTTCATTTGTGTTACATAAATTGAGAGATAAACTTTTAAAATCCCGTTTATTATTTACATTTTCCTGTAGATTTTAGCAGTTTTACAGTACAGTTTTATGAAATTTCAATACCAAGAAGTGTACACTTTGTATTGAGTTGTCATAAAATGGTACCGTACTGTAAATTAATAACTGTTTAATATGAAAAGAATAATAAATTGTATTCTTTATTCTTCTTCATCTAATCTATTGAATATATAGTAAACGTGCTTCGAGTACAGTTCGAAAACGTTGGCTTTGATTGATGCCTGCATCCACTAAGAATAATTGAGATAGTACGAAGCAGCAATAAAAGTAATGACCTTTTCGTAATTGAATTCTTTTTTAGCAAATTGAATTCTTTATTGATCAAAAATTAATTAAACTTATCAAAGTGTTAAAACTCTGAATATTTTAAATGTTAATCTCGTGTTTAGACTTTATAAATTTGATAATTTGATAGGTAAAGCCGTAACTTGAAGCGAGTTTGATACAGCTAGGAACTGGAAACAATTAAATAATGTTTTCACTTTAAGTACACATTACACTCTCCTGTTATTAAGTTATAACATAACTGAGATTGATATTTACACTTTTAGAAAATTAATCTATCAAAATAAAAATTCATTCATATAAGAAGCGTGCAGTATAAATATATTAATTAGGATTAAAATTAATTAAATAATTTATTTTAATTAGTAAATAATCTATTAATTTTTAAGTACATAAAATTGAATACAAGACGAATCTACACATAAAGATTTTTTTTTTTTTAGTTAAAAGTGTACTTAATGGAAGATCTTTAGGAAGAGGGAATTCCCATTAGTATAATAAAGAAGATTATTATACAAATTTTAATTGAAATAAACTTATATATTTTAAGCTTATTAAAGGTTTATTTATTTATTTTTCTAGACTTTATAATTCATAAATTTAATCCTGTAATTAATGATGCATTTTACTTTTAAAAGTACAAAACTCCAGAGGAATTTTTTCATCACTTAATCCTGCATACGGAAGATTGACTACATACAGATCTTACAAAAAAAGTATTCTTTTAGAATGTTACAGAGACAATATTTTTCTTAAAAAAGCGGGGTAAAGTATGATGACGTCAATTCCGACAAGCCATATTCCTATAATGCTGAATGATCGCGATCCAGAAACGATAAATAAAGTTAGGAATTCGAAACGAGTTTTAAAAAATCGATAGCGAAATACATTGTATATATATTTTTATTATTAAAATATAAACGTAAGGAAATACAAAACTACTGAAATGTTAGTAACTAGAGATCAATAAATATTTTTAAAGCGCAAAGACAACTAGTATTGCAATATTCATGTATTCACGTTGTATGCCACGATAAGTCTCAATTTAATATCATTATCTTTACTATGTGAAGTTTATTATTTGTAAATAGACTTAATTCTTTATCGAATATTTCAAATAAATTAAATAAGAAAGAAAAATCGTATTGCAATCTCAAAACTTCAACTTCTTTTCAATCCTCCTGTTGCATTTATCCTTTATGGATCTTATTCCAAAGTCGCATGGCATCATGAAATAAAGCTTGACTGAACTGGTACTATCAAATTTTATCATCTTTTATTTTTATTTATTTAGTTATTTTTGTGAACTAAAACTCAATAGATAAAATTTTCTAGAATTTCAATTCTTTTTTTAAAGACTCAGTCTGAAGGATGCAATCAGTTCTGATTGCCATAATAAATGAATAAATTAAACATACATAAAAAAAATAAAGAACTTATTAAAAATTTTAGGTGAGAATAAAGAATAAAATTAAATTAATGAACAATGTAGTACTTAATTTTTTGTATTTTTTACTTTTTAAAAAAATTCGTAAATTAATTTGAGTCGAAGTAAATTAAGTTACGTGGTATTGAGAAATTGAAATTGTTTATCCATAATATAAAATTTCCTTGTGATAATGATTATTTAGGAATTAAATTCATAATTTTTAACACTGTAACAGTTAATATACATATTATTATTATCTTTAATCAAGAAAAAATAAGAAGAATATTAGAAATAAAAAGCGCTCTCAATTTAAAAACATTTAAAAATTTTATTACAATCAAATTTGTGAACAAAGGCCACTGACGAGAATATTAAAAAAATCTCTATTGTTCGAAGATGGACATTATTAGAAGGTTATTTTGTAGGAATTTCACTTCAAAACTGAAAAAAGGCCTCTGTTTACAGGTTGCCGCTATTGGAGGTTCTTCTTTATCTAAAGTTTTGCTTCCATAAAAACTATTTTTTTTAAAATAAATTTCACCTCTCGAGTTTTTATTTATTCTAAAAGACATGCGGAATTTCGAAATTTATTTAAAAAAAATTAACGCTTATATAAATAATATTTACCCTTCACTATTTTATTCAATTAAAAAAATTTATTAGAATATCAAAATTAATTATAAATAATTTATTATCAGCATTTTTCTTTCGTAATTAAAGAAACATCTGATAGGATGATGTTATCGAAGCATTAATAAGCTGAAACAATATAAGCTTAACAATAAATCAGATCTATTGCAGGATAAAAAATAATTAATTAATTAATCATATTATATTACAAAAAATATATTATGTAATTAAATTATGTAGATAAACAATTTATTAATATTATTAATATATAATTTGTTACTTTTAAAAATTAAAATTGTGTAATTATTTCTACTTATATAAAGTAAAACCTGTCTAAAACGTGCAGTGTAATTCCGGTTTTTACAGGTTTATTGTATTAATAAAGAGTAAATTGTTTACTGTTTTATAATTATATCTTACGAAATTTAATTTATTTTTTTAATTTTTGTTAAGTAAAATGAAATGTTAAATGTTGTAAACAAGAAGAATCCAATCTTTTAATTTATATAAAATTTTCAAATTTACTAACAATTTAAGAACATTAATTGAAATTTGATTACTTTTAGCTCTCGTTTCTGATTAAAATTACGAACATTTCTGTTATTAAATGAGGTCAACGACATTTTACAAAGCGAATAATAAAAATTTAAATATTCATCCGACGTAATATTTTAAGATAATTAAGGAATTAATTTCAAAATTATCGCATGATAGACAATATACGAAGCAAGGAAATAACAATAAAACCGAGAAGATAAGATTAAATAATAATAAAAATATAAAAACTTGGTGATTATTCAAATGTTAAATATTAAAAAAAACAATAGAGTTGTGATGAATTATCCATTAATAGTTTTCATCAATAATCCTGTTGTTTTCGTGTGTTAAAAGGGATTTTTTTGCGGTTTTGAATGATTATTTTTCATTAATTTTCTACACAAAATGATAAACTATTTTAAAAGAATATTTATAAAATATTACATTTCAACTTTTTAAAATTATTTTATAAAGTTTCTAACAAAGAAAGAATTGAATTATTTTATTTAAATGTGTTTTTAGAAAAGGTATTTTGATTATTATATCAAGTAATCTATAAAAAAAGAAAGAAATTGATTTAAAGTTTAATGAACATTTATCAGGAAATATTTCATCTTGATAGAAATATTTTAAATATAACTTTAGAAATTCCATCAGAATTCGTATTTAAATCGAAGGAGAATGAATTTAATTAAAATATTATCGTAATACTGTATCTTGTGGAACAGTTCATTAATTACGTATACAGTTTTTGAGATAATTTTTTATTGTATACAATGATTCACGTATGGCCAACCCTCTCCCCTTTAATTACGTGTATAATAGCTCAAGGACCCCCTTGGAATTGAAGAAATTGCCTTAAAAAGCTCTGAAAACATTTTTTGTATAGTTTACTTACATGACTAGACTAGAAAGTATGCTTATAAGAACAAATTCGTATGCTATTGATTTTATTAAAAAAACTCCACGTAGACAATGTTTCGACCCCCCTTCCAAACGTATACACTTTTCACCATCCCCCTTCAACTATACACGTATTTAAACTAAATTTTATACAAGTTTATATCACATCTTGTCTTTTCTAATCCTTTAATCATTTAAACACTATTTTATTTTTTAAATCTAACTTAAATATAAACCTCTGATAACGGCCACTTCTATGCCGTTGCCTTTCTTTCGGGAACATTTGAACAAAACTGCATACAAAATAACCTCCAAGCAACGTTCACCTCCAAACGACGGCCATTTTTTATGTTCTCGTCAATGGCCGTTGTTCACAGGTTTAACTTAAATTGACACATAACCATTAGGAAGTAGTTCTTTAAAACAAAAACTTTCACTAAAACTACAGATATTGAGAAATTGAAATTGTTTATCCATAATATAAAATTTCCTTGTGATAATGATTATTTAGGAATTAAATTCATAATTTTTAACACTGTAACAGTTAATATACATATTATTATTATCTTTAATCAAGAAAAAATAAGAAGAATATTAGAAATAAAAAGCGCTCTCAATTTAAAAACATTTAAAAATTTTATTACAATCAAATTTGTGAACAAAGGCCACTGACGAGAATATTAAAAAAATCTCTATTGTTCGAAGATGGACATTATTAGAAGGTTATTTTGTAGGAATTTCACTTCAAAACTGAAAAAAGGCCTCTGTTTACAGGTTGCCGCTATTGGAGGTTCTTCTTTATCTAAAGTTTTGCTTCCATAAAAACTATTTTTTTTAAAATAAATTTCACCTCTCGAGTTTTTATTTATTCTAAAAGACATGCGGAATTTCGAAATTTATTTAAAAAAAATTAACGCTTATATAAATAATATTTACCCTTCACTATTTTATTCAATTAAAAAAATTTATTAGAATATCAAAATTAATTATAAATAATTTATTATCAGCATTTTTCTTTCGTAATTAAAGAAACATCTGATAGGATGATGTTATCGAAGCATTAATAAGCTGAAACAATATAAGCTTAACAATAAATCAGATCTATTGCAGGATAAAAAATAATTAATTAATTAATCATATTATATTACAAAAAATATATTATGTAATTAAATTATGTAGATAAACAATTTATTAATATTATTAATATATAATTTGTTACTTTTAAAAATTAAAATTGTGTAATTATTTCTACTTATATAAAGTAAAACCTGTCTAAAACGTGCAGTGTAATTCCGGTTTTTACAGGTTTATTGTATTAATAAAGAGTAAATTGTTTACTGTTTTATAATTATATCTTACGAAATTTAATTTATTTTTTTAATTTTTGTTAAGTAAAATGAAATGTTAAATGTTGTAAACAAGAAGAATCCAATCTTTTAATTTATATAAAATTTTCAAATTTACTAACAATTTAAGAACATTAATTGAAATTTGATTACTTTTAGCTCTCGTTTCTGATTAAAATTACGAACATTTCTGTTATTAAATGAGGTCAACGACATTTTACAAAGCGAATAATAAAAATTTAAATATTCATCCGACGTAATATTTTAAGATAATTAAGGAATTAATTTCAAAATTATCGCATGATAGACAATATACGAAGCAAGGAAATAACAATAAAACCGAGAAGATAAGATTAAATAATAATAAAAATATAAAAACTTGGTGATTATTCAAATGTTAAATATTAAAAAAAACAATAGAGTTGTGATGAATTATCCATTAATAGTTTTCATCAATAATCCTGTTGTTTTCGTGTGTTAAAAGGGATTTTTTTGCGGTTTTGAATGATTATTTTTCATTAATTTTCTACACAAAATGATAAACTATTTTAAAAGAATATTTATAAAATATTACATTTCAACTTTTTAAAATTATTTTATAAAGTTTCTAACAAAGAAAGAATTGAATTATTTTATTTAAATGTGTTTTTAGAAAAGGTATTTTGATTATTATATCAAGTAATCTATAAAAAAAGAAAGAAATTGATTTAAAGTTTAATGAACATTTATCAGGAAATATTTCATCTTGATAGAAATATTTTAAATATAACTTTAGAAATTCCATCAGAATTCGTATTTAAATCGAAGGAGAATGAATTTAATTAAAATATTATCGNTTTTTTTTTCTTATAGAGACATCGAAAAATCTATAGAAAAAATAACTCTATAATCCGTTTTATATTATATATATAGGACCATAAATTGTATCATGTGTGTATTTTCCCAAGATTATAAAAATTTCAATAAAGTATACAATATATTGTGAAATGATTGATGTTAGATTTCATTCTTTAATTTGCATAATAACAGTTATTTTAATTTAATATGTAACTAACACACGTGCACGATACGATGAAGTTACTATTGAGTCGCCATTTTTGATATCTCCTTTTATTGTTCAAAAATCGAATATATCTCTCATTAAAATAGAAAAAAAAATTGAAATATTCAAAATAAATTTCATAAATTGCTTTTATAATCTTAAATTACAGTGTTTATTTATTTATACAGCTGTGTTTGTTTCGTGCAAGAAGCGATACTTTAACGTCAATTTGACGTCATCTCTTCAGTTTTAAAGCAAAGTATTATTTTAAAAAATGACGTAAAAGTATGTACTAACTCAAGCCTCAAATACAGTCAAACCTGTGAAAAACGGACACTCATGTGTACATATAAAAATAGCCGTTGTTCGCAGGTGTCCGGCATTTTGTATGCATTTGAAAAGGAAACGTTCTTAAAAAAATTGGCCGCTATTTAAAGGTGGCCGTTTTTAAGAGGTTCGACAGCAAATGTAGCAATATAATGTACATAAATTAGCATTAAACAGATAAGTTTGAATTTATAGCCATTGAAAGTTTAAAATTGTTGCTGCACAAACTTAAATTGACTGTTATCTTAATGTCTTAAACATTCTAAACATTGCCAAATCTTTATTATATTTAATTTTATTAATATTTTATGCAAAGAAGAAAAACTTTTATTTAAAATTTATGATAAACTAGTTTTAAGCCTAACAGAAATTAAGCAATTTATAGTTGGAGGGATTAAAGGAAGGATTAACTTTATAACTATTTGAATTTTAGTTGAAAAATTTTATTATTATTATTTTTTTTTTCACTAAAAATTATTAATATTTAACTCTTCAATATCTACTTGGACCTTGACCAAATTTTAATATGGAAATGTTTATTTCTTATCTAAAAGATACGGACAGACAAACAATTTAATTTGTTGCATCATTTACATATAATATCAAATAAGTTATTTCCTGTTATTTTTTGTATAAAATTTTATATTTTAGAGATTTTTTAAAATTAATTATCTCTAAATTTCTATTTTTATAACTGAATATAAGAAGATATAAGGACATAGGAACATTATTTTTTTATGTCTCTTATAAGTACGTGTAAAATAGTAATAAATGTGTATGAAATTTATATTAAACTTACAGTTTAACATAAATTTCTAAGCATAACGTTATTACCAATGCGGACAATTAACTTTATCTATTTGTCATTCATCTCTGATATCTATGAATTAATCAATCTATATATAGACTAGTCGTATGTATGGTAATTTCTGTGATATATATATATATATATTCTGTAATTTATCTTTATATGAATTAAATATATTATTTTGTACTCTTTATTGATGATCCTTGATGCTTGGTTTATGAAAAACTTTCAAAAATAAGCCTTACTTTCAAGAATAATTAAGACAAAAATAATTATACTTGTAAAAAACAAAATAAATAAATAATTTTAGAAATTGTTTATAATTATTTTATAGAAAGAGATAAAATGCATTTATATAGGGGAGACCGGGGCAAGATCGGCATGTTAAGCTTTACTTAAATTTTGTGTAATATATACTGCTGTAAACTGAAAAAAAGCTTTGCATGTTGTCTATTGGAATGTTTTCTTACTATAGAACTGGTCAAAATCAGTTTGGAAATAAAAATAATTAAAATAATTACAACTTTACAAAAAGAGAGAAGTTGCCGAAGTTGCCCCTGGTATAGGGGCAACAGTGATGGGGCAAGATAGGCACGTATATAAAATTATGTTATTAACAATGTATAAGTTGGAATTCACTATTAAAACAAAGAAATACAAATCCAACACCCATTTAATATTATTACAACGAAATGCAAGTTCAAAGACATATATACATGAATAACAAATGCAAACATGTTTTCATTTATCATCTGTTTGATTTTTATCCTTTGCTTCTAATGTGGCTTTATGTTGCCGATCTTACCCCGCTAGTCATGATTTCGAAACATTAAGTACAACCCTGAGAACAGAATGCCAAGCCACGATCTGGCCACGTGAATAAGTTGAAGTTACATCCTTCTAACAGGAAAAGTAACTTTCGTTATCATGGAATTATAACAAAACCTGCCAATTCAATATAAATGGAAAAAAAATATTATATGGAATTGAACGAAAATGAAAATTTGCTTGATAATTCAACTACGCTTGTTGGAGAACAATAAAAACACTACACTCAACAAGCCACCAATAAAACTCAACTGCCTAACCTATAACCAAAGTCTCCGTTTAATTTGTTTTTGAAAAAAAGCGCTTGACAAACTTGCCCCGCATGCCGAAGTTGCCCCGGTCTCCCCTATTATTTGATGAGAAAATGGTGATGTTTTGAGGGACTCGTTATTTGATGAGAAAATGGTGATGTTTTAGGGATTGTCTACCTTTTCCTTGTATAAGTTGGGAATTCCTCGTATAGAAAACACCCTTTTCATTCGACCCCTTAAAATTTTTATGTTGTTTTTCAAGAATTTTGTCTAAAATATCAAGTGAATTATTATATTAATTAATGAATTTCCCTTTACATAATTGTTATTACAGATAATTTAGAAAATTTATCTGAAATTCTCGAATAAATATCTAATTTTTCTATCAATCCCTTTCAAAATTCCCTCGACCCCCAGAGAGTCTATGAGAATCCCTGATATAAACTCTTCATTAAGTTCAATAAAAATGTGTATTACTTTTAAATGATAAAAGTATTCAAAGCCAGTTACTAGCTTACGATTTAGATTCATAAAGTAGTGATTAATACAATTGATTTGTACATTTGTAAAGATGTTACATAATTAATTAATGGTATCTATATTAATGATCTTTTAAGTAATCTCTAATAAAATCGTTTGATACATTTAAAACTTTAAATAATATTCGAATAATTTTAAGGGGAATGGGGGATATTCAGAAGTTCACTCTTAAATAATAAAATACAAATTATCTATACTGTACCGTACGTGATGAGATGTAATTTAGAAAATTATGATATTTTTGTAAATTAATTTATACAATTTGTAATGCAAATTGTACAACATAATTTTATTATAAAAGAGTTTTAAATTGTTAATTACAAACAGCATTGTACAATCAATAATCGATTTGTTCACACGTGTAGTAGTAGCATTAGAGTAAATTTGCGTTGTTTAGTGTTGAAATCAATTCAAATAATAATTAATAGTGGTAAAATTGAGGAACAATAAAGGCTTTTATGTATATATAAGTCCTATCATAGAGACCAAGCCCCAACAAAGGCCTCAAAACATTGTTACAAATGATTCATTCTATTGAACTTCTTATATATTTAAACCTCAATTTTAATTTTAATTTATTATTTTAAAAATATAGTACAATTTTTTAATATATTTGGGGCCTCAAAAGTTAAATAATTCGGGCCTCACTTGACCTCTAAGAAATTTTGTACATACAGCAAAGAAGCGAAAGTAAATTTTCATAAATTAATTTTTACATCTGATACAAGAAATATATAATTTATATTTTTAAAAATAATGTAAATTATTTTGCTATTTAAGCTTTTAAAATTGGTTTTATTTGAATAGATATCTACCCACGTGCAGTATCTCCTCTGAACAAAGTGTTTACGAAAGTCGGTATTAAGCGATAAATGGATGGATTGATATTATAAATTGATGTAAGAACTTATCCCCGAAGAACATTAGATGTGTTAAAAACAAATATACGAGTATATATATAAATATAGTACCATAGCATGCATTAAAATATTTTATTATAGCATAAAATCTAATGGAAAAAGTTTACTGCTTTATTTTTACTTTCCCGATTGTTATATATTATATAACAGAAGGAAAGTATGACGATCGGTCAAAAATATCCTCCCTTTCAAGATTTTTATGGACTCAGAGGACCTTGAAAAGTCGATAAATACAAAATAATGGGATTTTTTCTGTACCTACGGATGTTATGGTTTGGGGAGACACGATTTTGTTCATCCAATTTGAAGACTTAATAACTCCTGTGCCTTTTGTCGAAAATTTCCGATATTCTGCAAGGAGATTTGTGTATTAATGACATTAATCCTGTTAAATTTTGGCGGTTAAAGGTCGAGGGGGTGGGGAGATAGAAAGGGTTACGTGTCATATCTGGAGTGAGGTCGGACTTAATGAAGATTTTACTCGTTATTAGCATTTACAATTTTTTTAAACAAAATTCATCTTTACTCTCAAAATTAAGCTTTTCGATATTTAATAATAATCAATAATATAAAAAAATTTAATAGAATCTCAATAGATAGATATCCACATACAATGCTAATTTTTTGCCGAGAAAGTTACGCAACTCGTTGCTAAATTTTTTAAAAGATTGTTATATAAAATACGTTTAAATTATTTAAATATTTTTATATTTATATTAAACAGTCTGAACAATAAAATAAAATTATGAAAAATATTTTAATTAAGCTAAATGTTGTTGAGAAATTTCAATTTATTCAAGCCATCGAAAGTCTCTGAAGACTTTTCATTTTACATATCAAACAATTATTAATGTTTAATAAATCAAAAACAAATTTAAATTCTATTGTTAACGATAATTACATTAATTTACATTCAGTTAGCAAAATTGCTTAAAATTCATTATGCATTTTAAAATATGTTTTTTTTTGGGGGGTTGAAATGAGATGATCAGGACAGCAATGCGAACTTTAGTCTCAGCCTGTATTCCATTAACCTCCGGAAGTAGTGGAGTTTGACCTCTAACCTCTGTAGAAGTGGTGGAGTTTGGCCTCTAACCTGTGTAGAAGTGGAGTTTGCCTCTATCCTGTCCAACTCCTTCGTGGATCCATCTTTCCAACCATTTTCATAAACCTTTTTGCTTCAGTTGGTATCAAAATTTCTCAATCGATCTCAGTTGCTGAACGTTTGAAACGTTGGCTTCACTGGAGATGAATCGAATTCCGCAATGGTCCAACTTGGCAACTGTGTTATGAGTACAACGGGCAATGGCCATCTCTGGCCAGAAGACATATCCTTGATCAGAGTAGTATGTGTTTAGGAAGGGTTCTAGCCTCTTTTGAATGCACTTGTTGCCATGCACATTTTTGGTGATGCGGAAATGAAAACCCTTGCATTTCTCTTTGGACTGATTGTCCAAAGAAACGTTCACTGCTGACTGCCCCGTCTGATTGCCAACCAAATCAGGATCTGCTGCGAAACTTTGGAATGTCGTTTGAATTTGACATCAGGATTAGTAACTTAACCTCCTTTAGTCACTGTCAGCCCATTCATTTTCGTCAAAAGTGAAATAGGGCTCGACGTCTCTAATCACACGAAGATTGAGACTTCATAATGCAGCTTCTGCAGAAAGGGTGTTTTTGAGTAGCAAGTTGCTTCGTCGTATATTTTGGAATAGACTTTGGCTTCTTAGAAAGTCACTTGACGTTTCTTCAGAATCCGGCAAACATGCCTATGTAAAGTTTTGAACTTTACAATTTTCCAATGTTTTCAGAATCTTTTCTCAAGCATTTTTCCTTCAATTTGTTCTTCTTTTCAGTCAATTTCTCCCTTTTTTCGACTACTTCCTTCTGCAGGTTTCCCTTATCTGAAATATGCAAATGAATCAAAGTGAATTTTCTTCATGTTATAGCTACATCTTCTTGTGTTATATTTTATATCATTTAATATAATAATATTTTATAGAATGGAAACCAAAATTACGTTACATATTAATACATACAAAATACATACTAATGCATTATCTTACGCAACTGCTGAAACAACAATTTCTGGTAGTTTGCACCCTACAAAGCAGCAACTTGATTGCTTTCGCAGCAAGCAAATCATCGTTGCACTTTAATATCATAGTTATAATAATAAGTAACAACGTTTCTTCTCTTGCTTACTATATAATATTGATTTGTTTTATATATAAAATACATCAATTTTATGATTTTATAGTGATAATTACAATATTTAATAAACGTCGAGCATTATAAAATTAAGCTTTAGGCAATAAAAGTTACAGTATTAAATTGTACCTAATGAAAAAAGATGTATAGTCTCTACATTAAGTTTGTATAAAAACTCAGTAATCTATTTACAGATTTATAGAAAAAATTACTGTGTGTACACGAATTTGTAAGTCAATATTTCCAAATTAGATCCCCAAAATTTATATTTTTACAACCTTAAGAGCCTTCTATTAATGTACAGTTTAAGGTAGATTGACAAAAGTACTGTACATCATTCTATACAACAGGGAGGGGAATCGAAAATACACTAATTAACGGATAACTCTTAATTACTTTTATATTTGATAGCATTCAAGAGAGCTGGAAACTATATATATAATTAGTTAATGTATGCACTAAATATTAATATTATAGTATAATCTAATTTATTTTAAATTAATTTTTAATAATTACAGACAATGAAATTATATTATAGTTTAATTATGATAATTAAGCTGCAATTAAGAAAAATTGTAGACGTTTCCCCTGAAAGCAGTTAGTAGATGACCTGCACAACTCCGTTGCTAACGGAAAAGTATGATTTACAGGGGCAAAACATTACTAATTTGAGGTGGAGAGCATATATTTTAAATGATATAAATTAAAAAGTATGATTAAAAATTCCAGCAAAAAATGTAATAAAATAATTATCATATAACTTTTATTATTAGCTTATAGTGTCCAAGACACGACGCAGTGTTTATATTGGAAGAAAGAAGATATAAATGTATTTATGTCTGATCCTTGTCATTGGAATGTTATTCAATTCCTGACATAGAGTTAAATGATCTCATGAGGAGAAAGAGGATAATGTTTCTGTAATACAAGTTATTAAATGCATTGAACATAAACTCTGAAGGACATAAGATTGCTTCTTAGAAAGTAGTAGACATTATATTATTATTTTTTCTTCCTTTTCTTGTCTGAGACTTAGTTTCTCTCCGATGAACATATTACTTATACATTAAGGTTCATTTGTTTGGTTATATTTATTTATTAAGAAGCTAACAATTCATTATTTCATGAATAAAATATATTTTTAATTAGTTTCTATTATATTTTTCACATCCAGATCGATAAAAATAATTTAGAAAAACAAATTAATGTAGAAAAGATATAGAAATGTAACGAGATCAGACAGACGGATGTAAGAAAATAAAATAAAATATAAACTAAATTTTGGAATATTTTCTTCTGGACTAAATCCAAGTAAGTTCTTTTGTTTTAAAGCATTGTTCCACTAATAAAATAAAAACAAATAACAAATTCATGATAGTTGAAATGATATAAAGCTTCCATGTCAGATGTTTTTTGTTTAAATTATACAATTATCATCATTGATTACATGTATATTTATTCCATTTATTCAGTTATAATGTATCTTTTCAACATTTTATAGAAAATAATACAGTAAAACCTGTTTAAACCGGAATCGCGCGGTACTGAATATATTTTCCGGTTGCAGGTTCACATTTTGAACAGGTTTTTTTTTTAATATAAAAAAAGTTGTTTCGCTTCAAAGAATTTTTCCCGTTTAGACAGGTTTCCGCTTTACTCAGATTCCGTTCTGGGTAGGTTTTATTGTAACTAAACTAACAATAACTATAAATAAGGAAAGATAACCTGCGTAAACCGGACTCGTACGGTACCAAATATATATATATATATATATTTCGGTTTGGCAAGTTTCCGTTTTAAACAGGTTTATTTTTAACACTGAAAATCACTACGTTGGTACGAATTTTTTCCGTTTAGGCAGATTTCCGTTTTATTTAGCTTCCGTTTTGGACAGGTTTTATATTTTACTTGATATTTATTTAAATTTTTATTTTTAGATGTAGACAATGTCGGATTAAACAATATATTTCTTCTTTTTCCAGGAAAATCATTTGACAATTATCGGTTGAGCAATTAAGTGGTAATTATACTTTCCTTTAATATCGAGCGAATAGATTTTTTTAAAAGTTTAAAGTGAAATTTCTTAGCAATTAACTGATCGATTTATGGAGTTTTTTTTCTATACAAAAAAGATCCCTTCCAATGAAACGTCTACGTATAATTTTTTTTTAAATTGTGGTTTTAGTGATTAAGTTAAACGTTTTAAAAAATCGATACCTGCAAATGGCGGTTTTTTAGTCGTAATAATTCACAATTATTTTATAACATGGCGTGTTATTTTATTATTGAATATACGTTTGTTCTATCTTCTATCCAATTTATTGGATAGAATTGATGATACAACGCAACACAAGGGAGCTCTGCCAGGGAGGATTGCCTTCTGGGAGGAATGTTTTGGGAAATTGGCCCCTATTTAAGTGTTAGACACGTCAGAAAATTCGTAAAACTCCATGTGTCCAGGCTAATGTTCTATTGTTTTATCCACTCGGCTAATGGTAGGTCTGTCCAATTTAGAAAATACCATTTTCGATTTTTTCACTTATATTTTTATCTTATAGAATTATTGTTAAACACGTAATACGTGGAAATTCTTAAATTTTATTATTTATATTGTCCACCTTTTTTTTCTTTCCGGTTGTTATATATAACAGAAAGAAAGTATGGCGAGCGGTCAAAAATTCATCCCTCCCCGAAGATTTGTACATTTTTGGACTTAGAGGACCTTGAAATGTCGAGAAATGCAGAAACAATGAGAATTTTTCTGTATGTGTGGATGTTAGTGCGAGGGGAAAGCACGATTTTCTTTATCTAATTTGAAGCTTAATAGCTCTTGTGCCTTTTGTCGAAAATTTCTGAAATTTTGCGGTGAGATTTGTATATTAGAGATGTTAGTGCCTTTAAATTTTGGTTGTTAAAGATCAAAAGGGTGGTGAGATATAGGAGGGTCATGTGTCATATCTTCGAGTGGGGTCGTACTTAATGACTACTTTGTTTATTATTAGCATTTACAATTTATTTTTATAAAATTCATCTCTACACTCGAAATTAAGCTTTTTGATATTTTAAAATAATGAAAGATCCACATTATATAATTTTTTCTTTAAAAGAATTCCTCCCCTTTTCTATAGGAAAAAATTCTTGCTTCTCCCTTACAAATTTTTATATATTTTATTCTTATAAAATTAAGATTTTCTTACAATTTTGTTGACAGTACACAATTATATATCAAACTAAAGTAACACAACACTTATAGTTAAAAGAAAGTGGATTGGTGGGACAACGTAACACAACACGTGGGCAAAATGCCAAGAGGTCAGAGATGCTTCCCCGGAAGGATTTTTATGGATAAGTAGACCCTATTTAAATGTTATACATTGAAAATAACCCGAAAAACTCCACGAACTACCACTGCTCACTTCTTTCATCCACTCGTTAAATAAAATCAAACTTTGATGATTCGATTAATTGTAGTATTGATCCACCATCAAAATTTCATGATAATTTATATTGTAATACTGTTAATGAAATAAATACGAAAGTTGCGAGTGTTTTTAATGTCATATTATATTGAAACTAGTGAATAAAATCTCCAGTAAGTGCAAGATTGAAAGAGTTATATTCAAAAATGACAATAACAATAACAATTTCCTTCCCATCTCTAGAAAGGATCACGCTCTCAACTAAGGAAGCGAGCGCATACCACAGTTTGTAACCAAGTGTGCCAGAGGAAGATCAAACAAGGAAATATTTTAAAACTTTATACTTACTTTTCTATGCCTATCCACCTTCTATTTACATCACAATATTTGGATCAGCCTGTTATTTTTGCACGGATTTTTTACAATATTTTCTAGACTGATCTATCGTTTTGTGAGATCCATCACAACGATATGAGTAGTTCAGGATGAAAATTGTTTAACGTCTCTCATCGATGCTGGCCAATTCATTATGGACCAGACTAGTTCCTGATGACAACGAGCAGTGTTCAGTGTTCACTAATGTCCAGCATTAACAAAGCTTAAAAATGGCAATAGATGTGAAATTATCATTCATTTTGATAGCTTTTTTTGTGATTAATCGTTTGATCCTGGATTATAAATCATTAGTTTTCAATTATAGTAAAACCTGTGTAAACCGAAATCGCACGGTATCGAATTATTTTTTCTATTTTAGCAAGTATTCCGGTACCGTTTTAAACAGGTTTTATTATATTAATAGTATTTATTCTCTTCCTTATTGCATCTCTATGTCTACAAATCATTTCTACGTAGATGTAAAACAAAGAAAGTAGTTTACAAAGTCTTCCTTTTGTGTAATTTCTTTTAGAGGAAATAATAAAAAGTATGAAAATAAAATAAATTAAAATTATAAATTAATAAGGTTAATCTTTTTAGATTTCAATAAACAAAACTTGAATAATTAAAATTTAATTTTCTTGAGAGAACGGCTCCATATTCTTTGCATATAGTTCAATAATAAACTTTTTGAAACCGTTTTATATCCTTTGTTTAATTATTTGTCGAATAATTTATGTGCGATGAATTTTTCAGTAATCAATTTACATTTAATTAATTGTTTAGCAAGCAAATTTTCCATGATTAAAGTATTCAGCAATCAATTTACCGGACACGATGCTAATTTCATATAATTCTTGTCCTCTTTCATCAAAATTTAGTCTATTGATCAGATTTTCTATGCGTTTGTTTGGCTAAAAATTTCATGAAAAAATCACGAAAAAAAATTGTATATAAATAGAAAAGGATATTAATAAATATTATCTTCATAAAACATATTCGTATTCATTAAGAAAATAATCAAAACTCATCTGTTTAACAGCTTATTTTCCATTATGCTAATGAAGTTAATTGAATATATTTTATGGGGCATATTTTTAGATGCTTTTTTTCTCCTTTGATTGCCTTTAATAATGTTTTATTATAGTTTTTTATTCGAATATTCCAAACTAAATCATTATCCTAATGTTTAATTTCTTCTGGAAACTCTCAGATGAAACAGAAAATTGTCCTGAATTAAACTATTCTAATATTAAGGAAATTGTTTTTACCTCTCAATAGATCTATTAATTATTTTAAATGGAAATTTAATAATAGAAACACAGAATTTATTAAAAGAAACATTCTTAAAATAATTTTAAAGTGGTTAAGGTCAGAATACTCAAGAGTCTGTACACTCAAGAAGTTTTATTTTTTCGAGCATCTTCTCAATACTTAAAGCTTTTCTTTCGTCCACTACTTGGATTCTTATAACTAAAACTCTTACTCAAGTTTAAAATATTGTATTAAATACTTTTATTAAGAACAGAATGATACAATGTCGCAGTACAACACACATGTATAACCTGGGATAAGAGAGATGAAATGTGTAATGATAAAAATTTCAAGGACGAATATACAATTAAAATTTCTGTATAATAGAAGAAACGCTAAAGAAATAACAATTAAAATTGATAACAATTGTTTCTATTTTTGTTAGAAATAAAAAAATAATAATACAATAGAAATAATTGATTAACAATAATTGTAATATTATTATAAGCAAAGGCGTATTGTATATTTGTATAAGAGACTATACATAATATGAACTAATAGCTGGGGCACTAAAATATCATATATAATCATAATGCTAGGCTGTTTTTCATTTACAGTTTTATAATACAACTGAAAAACTGCTTAATGAAGGAATAAGATGTTGAAATGAAACAATCTCGTTGCTTGTATGTTGACATTTATTGATTTTCAGATCAATTCAGTAAGAAAGAGATTGTTTTTAAGATCGTTTATTATCATTGATAGCACATATATCATGTGTAAAGCATATTTATAGCCATTGTTTCTGTTCAGATATACACAGAAACATTCACTCGGCGATTACAACAAAATTAAGCATTATAGAAAAATAAAATTAAAATAAAATCTAAACTGTAAGCTACAAAATAATAATAAAAGGAAACAATTTTCAATTTCTTTCATGTAAAAAGCAGTGGTAGATTAAGAATTATGTAGAGGTCCCAATCTTCTGTGCCTAAGAACCGTAGAGATTCTTAAACACAGAAGATTGGGGACCTCTATATAATTTTATGACATATGTATATTATAATTTATAAATAAAATTAAGATATACAATTGCTACTCTGAAATTATTTAATTTTTTTTTCAATTTCGAGGCCTAGAAGACCCAGGATCTACGCACGTGTGCCTCACGTACTGTACCTATTGGATATTCCAGCATTTAAAGACTAAAACTTACAATATGAATAAATAATACAACTTTATATGAATAACATTTAGCATATGTAATTTTTTTCACAGAGATTAGATAATAATTTATTTTAAAATCGACTTATATAAATAGCTTTTATTGATATAGTCCTACATTTTATTTATAAAAACTTAATTGATTTCCTATATTTAGAATACTTTCCTTTCGTTTCCTTTATTACTTTTCTATTTAGGTTGAATTCTACGTAGATAATCTATACGGAAATATTGATAATAACTTATTATATTTGTATTATATAAAAATAAAAGTTCAATAAAAGTAATAACACTTTAGTCTCTTACATAATATAAATAGAATTCTAACTTTAACATTCAATAAAATTTTTATTTTAACTTCAAAAATGTATTTTCTTCTATTACTTTTATACTTTATCTCCTCTTGTATGTGCTTTTCAACTTAAAAAAATATAATTTAATATAATAATATACACGTCATTCAAGTAAGGAACCTATCACTCTTAAAATACAGATAAAGTAATATTCTAATAGTTGTTTTTTATGGACTTATAACCTATTTTACCAAAGTCTCTCTTAATATTGTTTGCATATAAGCTTTAACTTACATCTGCACTTACTAGAATAATATAAAAAATAAATATTAAATTACCTTAAACATTTTTAACGTGTTCAATTTTCAATAAAAGCTGGTAAGGACACTTGTACTATTTTCCGTGACTCGAAAGAAGATTAGAAGGATCAGAAAGGAGATCATTTTCTAAAATTATATTTAAAAACCGTTCAAAAACCTTATTTTGGGGCGAGACGAGGTTTAAAAGTTTTAAATACCAGCAATAAATAAAATTTTGATCACTAGTCTTGTTTACTCCCTTTCCCTTGACTTATAATTACTAAAATGTAATAACATAGAACGTATACAGAAGTGTTCATATAGATGTTCATGTAGTTATTCATGAAGTGTTCATGTAAGAAGTGTCATATACATAAAGCACAGACCAATATACGTACTGTACAAACAGAAAAGTACAGTCGACCCCCTATAACACTGTTGATTATTCCGTTTTATATGAATTCCATGTTGTACTAGTCACTTAGATTTTACAAATACGTGTGCCGGGCTGTGAAAGGCTCACGTATTTGTAAAATCTAAGTGACTCGTACAGCATGGAATTCATAGAAAACGGAATAATCAACAGTGTTATAGGGGGATCGACTGTAAACGTTTCTTTAATTTTTTTGACATCAAGAAACTTAAAACATGGAGAAATGAAAAATTTCACTAATTAAAATACTTTCCCTCTTATTTAACAGCAGAAAAAGTATTAAAAAACACTAGTCAACTCGTAACGATTTAAAAGAGGGAAGAAGATTGAAACATTAATATCGTTCTTTAATAGAAAATTCTTTCTAGTGTAAACGATTGGATAAAACGCTACACATACTTAAATTCAATAACATATGAAATATTTATCGATTCAATAATTCATTATTTCTTATCTCGAGAGAATTATTTCTCACCAGCTTCGTTATCGTAATGCATACTTGAAACCGTTGAGACTAAGAATGTTGAATTAATGATCGATAGAATTCGAAATTAATCCCTATCGAGTGATTACAACAATTTATTACATTAATTTGTTTCTATGTAATGATTAAAAATATATTCCTTTATAGCTTTTAAAATTTAAATTATGTTTTAATTGGGTATATTATATGTTTGTTATCAATTATTAATAAACTTATAAAAGTTTTAGTAATAAAGTTAAATTATTTATTAAATTCGAACATCCAACAACGGACATTTATCTGGAACGTTTCTTTAAGAAATAACCCTCTGATCAACGGTTTACAGTGGCCGTTGTATAGAGGTTTGATTGTATTTTAATTGTTTAACATAAAATTTTAAATGATATTTATGCGAATTTTCGAGAAATCACAAAATATTTATTGCCGTAATAAAATATTTATTGTTTGTTTTTGTAGCTATAAAAGAAAATTTCAGAACAAGTTAAAGTCAATAAGAACATTTTCAATTTCAATACATCATTTTCTTTTAGTGTTTTTTAAATTTTATTACGGAAAAATCATAACTTAAAAAGTATTTAGTCCCTATATGTATCATATAATAATATACTTCAATATAAAATTCCATTAAAACGTTAAGAACACATGAGAATTCAAAATATATGTGCTGTTAAATAAAGCACTTACTTTGACCAATATGCATTATAAAACAGATAATGTGGATCTTAATAGTAAAAAATATAAAATATTTAGACATTTAATGATGAATATTTTATTAACTTTTAGCGTTAAATCTTATCGAAATCTCTTCAGAGCTCACATTCACTTCTATTCGTTAAACAGACTTTTACTAAATAATTACAAAAAAATAACTTTAAGATGAAAAGGAATAACTTAAGTTGCTTTAATATACATTAACATCAGACTCTTATTAATACATAAACTTGCTTTCAGAAGCATCTTAAATAAATTTATATTATATAATTTAATAGATATTTTTCTTACATTTAAAGGGTGATATTTTAATAAGTATATAATCAAAAATATATATATTTTTTAAAGCAAATATACCTCTATACTAAAAATATATACAAAATACTGTATATAAATTTTAAACTAGTATCAAACAAACGGTAAAAATCTCCGTAAGACGAACGATTTACGTTCAAAAAAAGGTTACGGTCTTATCACAGATTGGAAAAACCACGTTTTAAGAATAGATAAAGTTAATTGTTAATTGATCGTCAGATTAATTCCACGTTTAATTATTAATACTTTACAATAAAATAGAGTATTTCCCAAACTGTTATGGAAACGCGAAGTTTCTTTTGATTAACTGATTGTATTAGAGAGGTTTGACTTCAAAGGAAATGCATAGTTCTGTATGTGTTGGCCTGGATTTTGCTTTATATTTGAAGACCTCGTGGTTCAAAAATATTGAAATTTGGCAGAAATATTGGGCATTAATTATACTACATTCTGGAGATTATAAATCAAGGGGAAGATAGAGTGATAGTGGTAATATCTAGAGTGGGTTCAGATTTAACTTACCCTAGTTCTTTAATAGAGCTTTTGTGTTTATTTTTTTGTAAAATTTAAAACTTATAAGTTACTTCCTGCATCCTTTGACCTCCACTTCAACTGCTGAAGACCATCGCCAGCGTTTTTTTTTCTAAATTGAAAACAAACTTAAACATTTTGTTTTCAATTTAACATACTTTTCGTTTGTTAAAAATTTAAAAAATGAAATTTATTAAAAAGAAAAAAAATACTTGAATAATCTTTAATACATAAAAAAATAATATTTGCAATTTAAATCTTTATTTTTTGTTATGAGTATTATCATATTAATAATAGTTCTTTTTTAAAATAATAATAATAAAAAAAATTTAGCGCCTTTCAAACTAAAAAGAAAATTAACAAACTTCTTTATTTTTGAAATTAAAAATTGTAGATAAAAGAGAAAGGCTGTATGATATCAACTATAATAAAGAAATCGAAATTCTTTTCTGAGATGTTATATAAAATGCCTAGAGCTTAGAGATATAAGCTTAATTCAGAATTGCTGAAGTGTAGCTTATTGGATCAGTAAAGGAGTGAGTGTGGTTTCCGAATTACATCTTCTTCCTTCTAAAAAGGTGATATAATATAGGCCTATATAAATATATTGGAATTAATTCTTATATAGTTTAATTTTTTAAAATCTATTTTTATTAATTTTAATTTAGTGATAAGTTTTTTTAAATATTTTTGCTTAAGACCACGATGAAAACACTCGCGTTAAAAATATAAATACTGCCGTAAATTCTACTTAAAATGTATATTATTTATTATATTAAATTTTAAAATAAAATAAAGATTAATACACAAACAGAGATAGCAAACGATTTATTTCTATAATTTTTACAGCTTCAATTTAATTTTTCATTAATATATTTGCTAGTAACCCGCTCTAGAACTGTTCTAGAATTATTCTAGAACCTGTTCTACAACTTATTCTAGAACTAGATAAAGCTAAAAAGGTTCAAAGTACTCTTATCTATCCTTATGGCCAGTGGGCTAAATGGGGGGTGCCATTAAATAGCAGGTGTAGACGAAAAATGCTCAAGTTGGAAAAGTACAATAGGCATTCTCCCATTAGAACAGGAGAGGGGAGAATGCCATTTAGGCTACGAATTGACTACCTTTGTAACTAAGTTTGATTTTTAATAAAACAACTTTTCAATTTTACTTAGATATGTTATATATAGGAACCAATCTTACAAGTTAAATATATATATATTCACATTTAAAATGAGAGTTTCGAAATTCTCAATATCTTCGTTTGTTGTAGTTGGTGGCAGAAAAGTGGAAATATACGAACCTTAATGCTTAGAAGGAAAATCCCCTCCAAAAAAATAACGGGTAGCACTTCATCAGAAGATTCTTCGAGTCGAAGTCTCTTTCAGTAAAAAAACCCACTAGTGGCTAAGTGGTCTTCGTACCTTGAACTCGGGGAGTTCGTTCGTGGGTTCGCACCTCGCTCAGACGAGCTGGCCACGTGGAGTTTTCCGAGTTTTCTCCACATCTGTAACGCCTAAATAGCAGTTTCCCTTAAAAACACCTCCCAGAAGGTATTCCCCCTAAGCAAATCGTCCAAGTGTTGCGTTGCCATAACTTAACAAACAAACAAACTCTTTCCGTAAGGAACAAGAAATTGATCTAAAGTTGATTTTCTTACTCTTTTAATCAAAATTTTTCTCAAATGCGATAGCGCGTTGTCGTTTTCTATTGCCACTATGATTTTTTTCTTTCTTGGATGCCATATTGATTAAACATATAAATCACAAAACTGAAAAAAGAAGTACAGTAGAGCCTCGATTATCCGACCCCCGATTAACCGACACCTCGGTTAACCGATCGTCCTAGTCGGCAAATTTCAAATGTCCGCTAGTGATGTTGCGCTACAATATTTGGCTATGTCTTGGCTACTTTAATATTATTTTTACGTGTTTTAGCTGGCAACCCTCATTCGACCATGAAAGGGAGCTAGTATTTAAACGAGGCTTAATTTTCTAATTTTTAACGATAGAATAGCGACGATTATTATTTTAAAAAATTTTTGTTAGGCTTAACATCGATGAAGTAGATTAATAGCGATATGTTAATATACTAATTACCTGGGATATAATAATATACTACACTAATAATGGATTTTTTCATACTTTTCGGTTATCCGACTTTTCAATTATCCGACCAACCCCAGTCCCCAATTGGGTCGGATAATCGAGACTCTACTGTAATGGATTTTTTCATACTTTTCGGTTATCCGACTTTTCAATTATCCGACCAACCCCAGTCCCCAATTGGGTCGGATAATCGAGGTTCTACTGTATAGCACAAACACTGGGAAAAGCAATGCTTAACTTGCGCATGCCTAACACCAACTAAAATTTGACACAAAATACCGTTATGTTTATTATCCGAGTTTTGTTCGTTATCCGAGACAAAATTTTTGCAAAATAAAAGTTCGTTAACCGATTTGGTCGTTAACCAGGACGTTCATTAACCGGACGTTCATTAACAGGACGTTCATTAACAGGACATTCATTAACACTGTACAAATCTGCATCTCATATATTAATGCACTCGCTCTTTAAAGCTGTTTTAAATATCTTTAACATTTCCAAAAATTTAGTTTCTTCTCTATTAAAACACTTTTTAATCAATGCTGCTTGCTCCAATTTAGCTTCAATTCCTAGTTCTGAGGTATATATGGATAGCACTGTTGTTTGTTTCTCTCTCTCAGTATCATATTTGTGTTCTTTAATCCTGCTTTTAAGAGATCTCCTTTTGGCTCCAATGTAAATTAAATCCTTGTCAAATCCATTATCCTTTAATTGTATGCTACAAACTCCAGGAGCTCTGGTCCTATTTATAATATCTTTATCATTTTGCTGCATTTGGTATATAGTGCTACCCCTTTAGTACTCCAGCTCCATTCTTCCATTATGTGTAATGTCTTTATATATTGTCATATTGTCAACCTCTTGTCATATTTCACCACTATGTTTGTAGACTCAGCTGGTGTATGTTTTCTGCATTGGGGTGGTATCTTGTTATATACAGTAGACCCCCTATAATTACGATTCCTATAAAACTGCGAAAAAATTGCGACGGTATCCGTAAAAACCGGTAAAAAACTCCTATAATTACGTAAAACGTCATCGGGCAGCCGAACTACTTTCCCACCGTCCGTAGCACCACGCTACGGAGAGATTACTATCATCTGTACAATATTATATATTAATTATATATAAATTAGGTACTGTACATATAATTATATATTAATTATATATAAATTAGGTACTGTATATATAATTATATATTAACTTAATTTATTGTAACTTTNTAGGTACCGTAAGTCTAATACAGTACTGTAATTTTATACATTTCTTGTGAAAGAAACATTTCTTATTCAACGGTGATAAAAATTATTGATATTAATGATGTCTCTGAAGTTCAATGAAGTTTTCGCAGAAAAATAAGTTGTTAGAAATCGGCTGCTATTTGCTGAGCTGTTCCGCGACGAAAACAAGCTTTAGCAATGGCGATGTCGAATGGTGCACACTCAGTTAGTAATCCTACAATTTTTTGTTTATAGTGTAGTTTATACGGATTATTTCCAAAAAATATATATGTATTTTGGAAATGTTGAGTCGGATTAGTCTAGAATCGATTAATTTTATGGAAGAAAACCTTTCAATCAGCCGTAGTCCGTAAACTTCACATGTGTCGGACTGTGATTGGAAGGACTCGTAAGAAATCAGATTCCTAAAGAATGGAACGTATCTATGATCTTATAGGGAGGGTCGACTGTATATTGTTGTCATTTTTAAAGTAATACTGAAATAAAGCAAAGGTCACTGATGTGATTAATATCATGTGAATTAATTATTTAATTTATGTAACTTGTCAAAAAAATAGGCATTTAAAATATGTTAAAATTTATTTGAGAGAAAAACTATTTTTTAATATTTGGAGATTTTTTTATTCTTTTTTATTTATTAATTTTATTTTTATTTACTCCTCATCCTGATAACAATATTTCATAAGATAATTTAAAATTTTAGAACATTACATATATTGGAATAGCTTTTAAGTATTTGAATTCTGCAAAATTTGTAGCTTATAGTATGTACAAATGAATAAAATTTTTCTTTCATAATTAATTTAAAATATAAAAGTTATATAGCATTTATGTTTTATAATTTTAAGATGTATACATATTATATAAGTATCAATATCTTTGAAAGTTCAGCAAGTCATTGAGGAAAGATATAAGTACAGTAGAGCATCGATTATCCAAATACCAATCAACTGGAACATCAACTAACTGAAAGCATTCCAGCCAGCAAATCCAAATTTCTGCTAGTGCTATGGCACTGCTGCACTCTCCCTCTCCCTGCCAACGTAAACTGTAGGCCTACTTTAATGTACTACTTTATGTAAGATACGTATTTGTAAGACATGTGATACAAAATATATACAATACAGTTCAGAGTTTAATATATTTTTTCATAAATGATCAGTTATCCAAAAAATCTGTTATCTGAACAACCTCAGCCCAAATTGTTTTGGATAATCGATGCTCTACTGTACTGTACTACACTGTAAATCTGTAATAATTTTCAATTATTGCTTTGAATTTTCTTTATAAACATTATTTTAACTCTTTTTTAACTTGGTTTTTAAGTTCTTTATAAACAGTAAATTGATTTTATGAGGTGAAAATTAAATGCTGAAGGTTGCAAACATAATCTAATTACGAGGCATGTTCAAATGAAAGTGATTTGAAGCGTCGCATGCAAACAGTTTTCAATGTATTTTTGTGAAACAAACACGATAGTGAAGGTTTATGTATCACGCATGCGCGTGTGCAACCAGATTTGTGATAACTTCATTCGTAAGGACGTGGCATTCATTTCAAAATGGCTGGTGTGGATGCAACTCCATCCAAAACAGATCAGCGAGCTGTAATTAAGTTTTTAACACTGGAAGGGTGTAAGCTGGTGGATATTCATTGCAGAATGCTGGCTGTGTACGATGACATGTGTGTGTCAAAGCCCACGGTGACGAGGTGGGCAAGAATGTTTAGCGACAGTTGACATGAGACAAGGGATTTGCCGTGGCCTGTCAGGCGCACAAAGTTGTGACAGAGAGGCTGATTACAGACATTGACACTGCAATCAAGGGAAATCAATGTCGAAACATTCGTGACGTCGCAAATGAGTTAAACGTTTCCATTGGTACTGTTCACAATATTGTCACCAACATTCTGAAGTATCGAAAAGTTTGTTGCCAATGGGTACCCCGCATGCTGTCTGAACACCATAAGAAACAGCAAATGGGCCTGAGTTTACAGCATTTGTTGTGCTACAGGGATGATGGTGATGACTTTCTGCAGCACATAATGGCAGGGGATGAAACCCAGTGTCACCGCCTCCAACCAGAAGGGAAGTCCGTCAGCATACAATGGAAACATCCCGGCTCACCTAGGCCCAAAAAATTCAAAACTCAGCAGTCAGCCAGAAAGCTGATGTTGACAGCATTTTTTGACATGCAGGGACCCCTATTACTGGAGTTTAAAAAGCCAAACGTCTCCATCAATGCCCAACAGTACACCAAACACTTGATAAGCTGCATAAGGCTATCAAAAACAAATGTTCTTGTATGCTGTCGTCAGGTGTCATCATTCTGCACGACAATGCAAGGCCACATGTCGCCAAGGTATGTGTCGTGGCACTGGCCCGTAAAAAGTGGGAAGTCCTGGAACATGCAGCTTACAGTCCAGATCTGTCGCCTTGTTGGACCGCTAAAGAAAAGTCTAATGGGTCAACAATTTCACTCTGACGATGACGTAAAGGCTGCAGTTCTAAACTGGTTCCATGATCAACTGACATTGTTCTTCGTGAACAGAATTCATAACCTTCCTAAGCAATGGGACGCCTGCCTAAATGCCATGGGTGATTTCTTTTAACAAACTTTGTATGCATTTCACTCATTAAATATTGTTTTTTTCTATCTATGTATCTGTCTCATTTATGTCCCTATGCATCTCATGGATACACACCTCAAATCACTTTCATTTGAACACCCCTTATAGTTTGCATTTGCAACCTAATTAGAATAATATTAATTGAATTATATCTTGTTTAAACTATTTAGCCTATAGTAGAACTGGTTTCATTATATGTCATCTTGCTTAATTTGGCAGTCTCCAAAAACCTACTGATGACATTAAGTGACGACTTTTTGAATATAACTGAAAAGTGTTTCAAAATGTATTTTGTGACCAAAGTACTAGGAAAAAAATCAAAAGTGAGAAATAAATACATTTTAGTGAAACTTGCATTGTGATGGACATTGTCTTTATGTGGAATTGGAGGGAAAAATCATTAAGTTTTGTATATATTTTTTATTATGCTACTAAATAGCAATTAATTATATTTTATTTGCATTCATATTACATAATATTCTACATTTGAAGGTAAAGAATTGCTAATTTTACAATATTTTGAAATTACAAACATCAAAACATTGTAAAATAACAACCATGTAAATTTAGAAACATGCTTTGTGTTTAATTTAATGATACTTAAAACCAATTAAAACAATTATTATTTACTGATCTTATATTAATAAATCAGTACTGTCTACTCTCACACAGAGACAATATTTAATCCAGCAAGAAATTCTTGCTAATGTTTTTTCGGTCACTTTCATAATTATCATTATGTCTGAACTGAATAAAAAAAAGCATGAAGTGTTTTGTTTTTGTTCCCGAGTTCAAATCTGATGATGTCTAATCAAAGCAACCAAGATTGTTAGTATTAAGTTCATGTTGAATTAAAGGTTGTCGTCATTTTTTTTGAGTCATCCTATTTCAGTACATTGATATTTGTGATCTATTTCTTGTATTTATTTTAATATCTATTATAGCAAATATTTAATGTAAAGATAATATTTGATTTCACTATTTTTCTGTTAGGAAAATAACACTGTAATATATTTAGTGTATTTTTGAATAAGTTGGGCATAAAATTCTAATGAAGAAGTCACGTACACTGTCATTACGGAGATAATAACTTTAGCTGTTTCAGCAAGAAATCTCAATGTTAATTAAGAGATAATCAATAAATTATTAATAAGACTGATGATAATATTGCACATCATCAACATTTGCCCTACAACAAAACAATAATAAATTCAATAATCTAAATAATTTATTTTGAATAACTGCATAACAGCATCATCATATTAAAATTAGATAAGCATAAAAATTTAATTATAGTATTAAAAAAAACAAATAATGTAAATAGTTAGATTGATCATTTAGCTCTCAGAAACAAACAAAAAATGAATATATCAAATAGTTTGTTTCAAGCCAATGGCCATTCATTTCATATGAAAGTTATATTCATTTGTTTTCTTTATGTCATAATTTATAATGACATATATTTTAGTTTGGTGGTCTGGGAATCACCATGTGAAAATTATGGCTCTTGGGATTTGTCTAATAGTGTTAACTACAAATTACTAAGACTAGCTTAATCTTGCTATAATCCTATTAAACAAAGTGACTTTTTGAGATAGAGATTTTAAAAAAAGTGCTTTTTATAACATAGAAAATATGTTTTTGTCTCAAAAATATGACATTCCATAAGGAATGTCAAATGAGAATCTGAATAACAAATTAAATTTACTATTTAATAGATCTTAAAAATTAAAAATATAAAAAAGATTGTTTTATAAAAACACAAATATATACAGTTTTAATATACATAGTCCATATAAAAAAATAATATTTAGAAATTATAACTGAAACAAAAAAGTATTTACAGAACTCCTATAATAGAAGTTTCATAAATACTCCTTGCAATTTTAATATATGAGGCAAGAGAACCTAATCAAATTAAATCATATAAGTTTATTTTATATTTTATTGATCTAAAACAATGTGTTATTCAGAGACATAGATAAAAAAGAATTTTAAAATATATCTACGCTATTTCAGTAACAATAAAATTCATTTTTTCATAAAGTTTCTATAAAGATTCAGTTGGACCTGAATATTCATCATAGTTTGAATCACAACCCTTGAAGAACCTTTACATCCAGTAACAAAAAATGTTTAATAATAAAATGTTAAAAACATTATTTGTTACCGAACGTAAAGGTTCTTCAAGGGTCATCATTAGCACTGGTAATTAAGTTGGAAGATATCTTTAGTTTAAATCTGAAGACATTTAAATGATTAAATATGAACTAAATGTTTAGAAGATATTTCTCACTTTCAAATTTCATCTAGTAATTGTGAGATCCAAACTGGAAACTATTATCTGTTTATTCAAATTTCATCAAATCTATTTGAAACAATAAAAAGATTTTGCTTGTTTTTAAAAATATAAAACAATCAATATATGATAAAAACATTTGCATATAATTTGATACTAGTATACAAATGAAATGTCAGTTTTATGCTCAAGAAGGCGCTGCTTGAGAGATCTCTTCAAATGTATACAACATAGCAAAAAAGAGAGAAACCATTGCCTTATATGCAAGTGATAAAGAGATTAAACCAAAACTCCAACAAGCTGCCCTAATACAAAAAACATACCATACAAATCATCTCAGAAATGTAGAGACACTAGAAATATTTTAGGCAGACCCTCAGGACCTATCCATCAGTTTTTACAGAATAAAAACAGATGTTAAGATCATGGCAGGCCACATTTGATCCAACATTGTAATAGACAATGCATAGATTGAATAAATGTACCCCACTAAATATTTATAAAAAATTTAAAAACTAAAATTGTTTGAATTCAAATACATCAGTCTTATAAAAATTTCAATCTAAACACCAGTACTAGAAAGATTTGAGTTGGAAAAATTTACCCAGAGGACTAAGGTTTAGACCAAAACATTAGTAACGGATATTTGCAAAAATTAAAACAATGGAATTGGTGTACAGTAATACCCCGAACTTATGCAATAGGTGGGACTGAACGGTAACTGCGTAAGTCGAATTCGCGTAAGTAGGGATATAATTTTGCATATAAATACATACAAATAATTTTTAATTGGGGCTGAAGACTAAAGAAAACAATAATTTAGAAAAAAATGTCTAATAAAATCTTAAGATAATACATATGTATAACAAATTAGGCCTATATTATTTTACAATTTTTCACATTTACTTGATTATTACGCCATAATTTTAACATTGTTTCTATCTCAGCGATAATACTGTGACATTTAAGAATGATGCTTGAATTTAAAGATTGAGCATTTTTCACAGCTTTGAGAATTTTTTTCTTTGCCTTTTATAATTGTTCTGATCGACAATTCCGATAGATCAAACTTCTTTGCCAATTCACAAATTTTCATTTTTGTATCGAAGTCTTTAATAATGGGTACATTCATAAAGTCAAACAAGTTAAACGTGTTATAACAAATCGTTCGAAAAGTCTAACGAAATAGGAATAACGATGACTTCATTCTCGCTTAATTCGTTCGACTTTACGAACGAATTAAGCGACTTCACCCAATGTTAACTTTACATTCCAAAGATAAAGTTTTTCTTTTCTTGTTTGATGCAGAAGAATTAGTTCTACTTCATTTGGATGACATAGTAGAGTCTTTCAAGTCTCCGTAGATATAACAAACACAGAAATAAATAACACAAAATAAATTGTAGCTATGTGTGGATTCCGCGCGACACATCCGAACATGTAAGCTGAACAATAGTATGGGGGGAGTGAGTAATCAAGGGTTGCGTGGCTTTCAAACAAAAGACGAATCGATGAGATTTGAAAATAGCGTAACTCCGGGTTCGCGTAAGTCAGGGTAGCGTAAGTCGGGGTATTACTGTATTTAATATTATCTCCAAATGCATTTCACCCTGGTGAAATTAAATAAACTTTGATAATGTTAAAAGAAAGTTGTATTCTATAGTTTTTAATTAAGTCTTCCTGGAAAGTGGTAAAAGATTGAGACAGAAAGATTTCTCATGGTTGGTTTTTTGAAAGGTTTTTAGTTTTTAAATTTTTATCTTTTTATTTTTTTTAAATATACAACTTTTTTACCTTAAATTAGTAACAATTTTTCCACTTAGATGCAAGCTTTACATACAGTTGATGAACTTTATATTGATTAATATGTCTTGTTATTAGAAGACTAATTTATAAAAACAATCAAATCAATTCTTATAATTAATTTATAGTAATAAAAAGGAATAAACAAAACACAAGAGTTACTTTTATAATTCAGTTGTAGGAGAGCCTGATGTTTTCTAGTGTTTGATTTAATGCTATCTACCAACTATATTAATGTACTGAAACAAAACAAAATGTAGTAGTCAAAATAATCAACTGTAAAAATTAGCACTAGGCCTAGAATAAGTGTACAAGTGCTACTTCAAGAAAAAATGGTATTTTATTAAAATTAATGATCAGAAAAAACGTCTAATGCAAAAATTAGTTATATTTACAAAAGCATTAAATTAAAATTAACAACAATGTAGAAATTTTTTCATCTAGTAAATGATTAATATCAGAAAACTAGTTTTGAATGTACAGCTTCCAACTCCCTTGACGATTCATTTCTTGACCTGCAAGGGAGAAATGACAGTACAGGCATAATTCCATATTAATACTGAAAAGAAAGCTAGCAATCTTTTCAAAAAACAAGTCAGATGGGTTCTTTCCTTACTAACACATGAAAAGGATAATTTTTTAGGTCTTTTACAGCTTTCTTATACAATTAATGATTTACTTTCTATTGCCTTTCTTCTTCCCACTCCATCTATTAATTTAAGCATTCTAATACCAACAAAATTTTTTTGTTGCCTTTTCCAAAAACACTGCAATCATGTGAGGAGTAAGAAATTTCTAAAAATATGTCACTAGGAAACACTTTCCAATTGACTGTATTAAATCAGAAATAATCACCAGTGATCCCCAAGACATACTTTCATTACCAATTTATTCTGTTTTGTTGTAAATGCTACAATGTATTTTGTGAATACAAAATATAAAATATCACAAGTTTCTGGTAACTTTATGATATCAAAATGCTTGATGTAAGCAATTTTTTTAATTAAAATTATAAGATAGTAATTTTATTATGTAACAGTATATCATTTTGTTGTTGTGAGAACAAATGAAATATGTCTAACAATAGAAAAACTGCATTATGTTAAATGGAATTGATCCCTAAGATATACAATTATAATAATACAAACTTACTGCATAATGCATCTGTAAAAGTAATCTTCTCTTCTTGTGAACTCCCAATGGTGCAGGTCTTCCATCTAATTATTAGTGATAATTTGAAA
>NW_019384562.1:0-143911 GCF_000671375.1 Centruroides sculpturatus
GACCATCCAGATTTGATCCTGAGTCTCCCAGAACAGTGATGAACAATTAATGGCCTGTGAGGTCCTAAAATGTGGTCCCTGGGGGTTTAATAATGTGATGTTATTGTTTTCTCTCTCATGCCATTAATGCTGGCTCTCCACTTAGCATGATTTTGAGGTGATTCAATAACCTGTGTCACTACTGAAGCACAGTAAAATTGCTTTCCAGTTGGAATCGTCTTCAAGTACTTCGGCAACAGAGTACTGGGACAATGTATGTTTTTGTGTGGTAATTCTATTACAGCCAATTGGCATGCATCATTCATAATTCCAATGTACATGAGATCATATTTTTACCCATCATTCTTAGCACTACATACAATGTGATATGAAAATTTTGAAAAGGTGCAAAGAATAGCAAATATTACATTTTAAAAATTAAATTGAAAAATATAAAACTTTATTTTAAGTTGAAAGTTTTGCTGCTATTTTAAAAAATTCCCATAATTCATTGCAAATCACATTCCATTTCATACAAAGTGTGTAGTCACATAGGCAGCGATTGCATCATCTCTGGATCATCAGATGCTGGTTGACGTGGTGATGCTGGATCATGTTAAGTGGAGAGCCAGCATAAACTAATTTTAAATGTGTTTTTATAAAATTATATATATATTAGTTTTATTACAAATTATTTTCTAGGATAAACAATTGTGTTGGAGAATTTAATCAGAAATATTTCATTCAATTTTTGCTCTATGTTGGTAAGTATCTCATTTATTTTTAAGTTTTAAATTAAATTAAGATATTCTTCTATTTAATATAAATTTGTAGGAATTTATGCTTACAGTATTTATTTAAACTCCTGAATATCTTCAGAAACTAATTCTATAAATGAAGTACTAAAAACCATCCACACATCAGAAGTTCACACTAGACTAATAGAGATATTAACACTTATAAGTAGCTCTGTTTTGTTTGTAAATTATAAAGATAATAAAGACAAAAATTTGTTTTTCAATCAAATGTAAAGAATTTTTAAACAGAATCTAAAAAATGTTGCTTTATATGTTTAGATGCTGTAATTTATTTCAAGAATTTATTGAACTTTTTACATACACATCAGATTGAACCAACACCCATCAATGTCTGAATGGATAAAACCACTGAACACTGGTAGTTTGTCATGGATTTGTTCTTGACCAACAGGCTAGTTGCATGGAGTTTTCAAGGTTTTCTTCACATGTAACAAGTAAATAGGGTCAGTTTCTTATAGAAAGCCCTTCTCAAAGGTGCTCTCTTGACAGATCATCCATATGTTGCATTGTCTTATCCTATCAATCCTCTTATTATGAACATACATTTCTGTATAAAGTAAAATAATTGATAAATTTGGAAATTTTCTAATTAGAAGTAAAGTGTTTTCTAACATTAGTTACTTGTATCTTTTTTTTTTTATTTCTTAGAAACATTTCCAATAAGGTTATGTTCAGAAATGATGTCAAATATTTTATCAAAAAATAAAATATCTTTTGTGGAGAAACTGAAACATTCTACCATTTTCTATGATAATATAATGTTTGACATTTTCTGTAAAATTTATAGTAATCAATTCATTCATCGGTTATGAAGTTAGAAAAATTTATATATGTAGGTGTCTTTAATTTTTGTATGAATTGTTCTTTTGTACATAACATTTTGATACTTCCTCATAACATTTGTACATTTTTAGCTGACAAAACAAAAATTTTGAGTTATTGTGTGGTGGTATTTTCTTCTGGTTTTGACTTCAGTGATATCAAAACTGTTTGTGAAAATTAATTTCTGTTTTCTGTTTAATTTATGGGTTTTAAACAGTTTAAATAATTATGCATTATAATTATGGTTTCAACCTTTTAGATTCACATTTGAACAATTATGCAAATGTTGCAGCACACTTTTTATTATTAAATATTACAGGACTAGTCATCAGGTCAATCATGTAGTTCTTCCTAATTCCTTATCCATGATAGCTGGCTGGTACAAGCTATTGAAATATGATGATAATGTGTAGAAGTGCATTTTGTTGTTATTTTTTTTTACAAATTTGTCATTTTAATTTACTTAGAATGACATATTCACTGTAAAAAAATAACTTTACCTTAATAAGAGATTTTTATAACTTTTATTTCTAGCTCTATAGTGAACAAAACTCTTTCATAACTTAAAACTTTACTGCTTGACTTTCAGACATTTGATTTTGTATAAAGAAATATGCTGTCCAGAAGTGAGACTTCATGCTAATGTTATTAAGTATAGCAGTGTTGTAAGTGTAATCTCCAACATCAGATATATATTCTTATCTTAAGTATATACTTTCACTCTTCATTATGGAAATGTTATCATTAAGAATATAAGTTCTAGGAATGTTCTGAATCATAAAAGCAACTAAACAGCCTTTTTTTTTTTTAAATATTGTCAATTTTTTTATATCAAATTATTTTTGAGTATAACTTGATCAGATATTTTGCTTATTTTATTTATAAATATTTTTTCCTCAAACTTGTCTTCATTTCTAAAATCATATATGCAACATAGATATGCTAAATATTTCTAAAAGCCAGAAAATAATCCACCTTGTAGATATACAGCTGATTTGCCTTAAAACAAACACCAATAAAGCAAATTCTCATATTAAAGTGAATTTTGCCATTGTCACATTGTTAATTTTCATACAATAAACCGAACAAAAATTTTTCAGAATTTGTTAAATTGAACTGTAAATACTTTTACAACCTCAAGAAATAACTATTTCCAATAATAGTTGCTTTTTACACTTTTTCAAGTGAACAATAAGAAGTGGAAGTGTAATAAATGTTCCATTTTGAGAAGAATAAATTTTCTTCTCTTAGTAAGCAAAGATGGATTCAACCTTCTATTATAGAGCAATTCAAACATCTGGTTTTAGCAGACCATTTTATTGTATTCAGAAAATAGGGATTAAAGTTTAAGGATACCTACCCTTTTAAATGGATGCAGTCCTATGCAAACACATGCTAGTTTGCATATCGGTGAGTGCATATAATGATAAAAAAATGACTTTCTAGAACCATTAACCAATGCAAAGTACATCTAATCAATAAAATCAAACGTTTTCACAGCTCCTTCTGGGATCTTCATCAGGTTTTCTTAAGCTGGATCTTCTAGTTTCATTTGAGAATACTCATATAAAATTAGAATATAAAAATTTGCATATAAAATTCAATTATAAAATTGAACTGTAAGATGAAGAATTTGAAAAATGGAATTTCTGTGCATGTGTTCCCGTAATCATTTTTAAAAAAGATCAAAAATTAAATATCACTGTTCAGTAAAGCCTGCCATGCCATTGATGGAGGCATCTCTTTTCTAAAATTAATGCACATGGACCTGGAGTAGACCTTAAAAAATGTAGAAGGGTGTCATATCTCTCCACCACTTCAGTTTTGGTTTTCGTTAGTTTAATCTTATTTTAACTCTAAAATACTGTATTTTTTAAAATATTTAATATTTTCTTAAGTACAATAAGAAAAATTCATTAATTAATAATGAAACGATTTTATTATTTCTTCTCATAATACAAATTCATTACATCAATGATAATCACCAAATTGAAAAGGGAAGGTCGCCTGTAAAACTGATTTTTGCATTAATGTGTTTATTGTTTTTTGAATATTTTGTGTGCGAAAATTACTTGGATATTATTTTTATAAAAATATCGTGGAAATAAGGTAGGTTGATACAGAAACTATTTATTGCACATGTACCATATATGAGCTTAAATAAAATAAACAAATTTTATCAATGATGAGATCAACCAATTAATTGTATCATGTACAATATTTTATACCAATAAGAAAAATACTGTAGGTCTACAGTACAATAAATTTTGTTTTCCCACAGTTAAACTTTGCCGCTAATTGCCATTGTGTTAAACCATTTTCACTTTCTTTGATAACTAACACGATCTTCCAACAACAACACTTTGTATTTTTTCGTTTGCCGACATTTTCGAACAAACTGAAATGAATTTCCTTTGTAGCTAAACTAATTCGTTAAAACCTGCATCTAATTTCAAGATCGGGAGAAATGCCCGAGGTGGGTTCAAACAAGAGTTTAGACTAATTCATTATATTAGGAGAGGGAAACATTGTTGAGATGGGTTAGAACAATAGTTTAAACCAGATATATTCACAGAAGTGGTCTCTTATTACAGTTGTTGTATGTTGTTTCCAACCAAAAATCAATACCTGTGGTTGTGTTATACAGGTGGTTGTTTAATACATGTAACTTATATGAAGACTATGTATAAACTATTGCCTGCCAGAAGTTTTTGTTTGTTTTGACAGGTGCCTGTCGAATGCAGGTTTTACTGTATTGTCTTTTCAAATCCTCATTTTGTTTGATTTGAAAATCATTTAGAACATTAATTTGTTTTTGTAAATACATTTAACTTTATTTAATAAATTAATTCAAAATATTATAATTTAGACATTTTGATTGCCTGTTAAGCCTTAACTCCTTAAATTACTTAATCTTGATCTTGATCCTGAAAATTGTTAATGAGAGTTTTTGATAAAGCAAACTAACTACTATTTTTCTAAGGATTTGTATTAACATAAGTTGACTGTATCTGATTATTAAAACTTTGTATATTGTTGTTGTATATTTTATATCTTTTATATATTTTATTGTCATTATTATATATTAATACAGTAATACCCCAAACTTACGCGATAGGTGGGACCGAGCAATAACCGCGTAAGTCAGGGTATAATTTCGCAATTTGTGTAAAATCCAAGTTGGATGTATGCAAACTAAGAAATGTTCTCATAAATCTTATCTCGTCCTTTGATTCATTCACGGTTACAAGAAATCACCACATAGAGTCTCTCAAGTCTCCATAGATATAACAAATACAGAAATAAATAACACAAAATAAATTGTAGCTATGCATCGATTCTGCGCGACACGTCCAAACATAAGCTGAACAATAGTGTGGGAGGAGTGAGTAATCAAGGGTTGCGTGGCGCTCAAACAAAAGATGAATCAACGAGATTTGAAAATTGTGTAACTCCAGGTTTACGTAAGTCGGGGTAGCGTAAGTCGAGGTATTACTGTATAATGAAAAATTAGTTATTTTGCTATATTTGGTATAAAATACTTGTATTAAAAATTAATCATAAATTTTTATATTTACTTTTTGATAAATAATAGGTGTGGCCAGCATATATGCAATTGTAATTGTTGTGATATCATGGATAAAAGAGTGCAAAGACTGTAATTTAGATATAATCTTTAAACAACATAGAGTGTAAGTAGGAAAATCTAATTTTCATATATTTTAATTTTAATTTAATTTTTAACTTAAATAAATTAAATTTTAGGATCCATTCTGTTATTCTTCTTATTGAAAGCTTCCTATTTGGAATATTTGTTATAGCCATTATGTGTGATCAAGTAAGTTTTTTAGAATGTATAATTAACTGATTAACTTCAAAAAATCAAATAATTTCTTTTATTTCTTAATTAAGTTACAAGCTATCTTGACTGATGAGACAGCTGTTGAACAAATTCAAAAGAAAGGACCTCATCGTCCACGAAAACCAAAACTTGCACTTTTGAGCGAAGTATGTGGAAGAGGTTAGTAGAATTTTTTTCATTCACAAATATATTATTATAGTAAAATATTTAAGAATCAATAGATAAGATATAAAATCAAAAATAGTATCTTTTATGTAAATATGATTTGCAACTTTATTCAAGATTAGATATTTTTCTATTTGAGATCTGTTAGGCAGCAGCTGAAAAATTTAGCCTTTCATTTATTGAAAGTAATTTTGTTTTTGTTTTTACAAACAAAATAATTTGATTAATTTTGTTTTCATTACGTTGAAAATGATGATTAATTTCTATAGAAATAAAATAAAGTTCTAGTTTGGCTGTCTAAATGCTGAAAAAATTAATTTTAATCGTATATCTTATTATGTAAGAGAGATAAGATTTCCTTGCATGCTATGAGGTACTTTGTTAAATAACAACTCAAATAAGAATGTATTATGGCTTTATTGATTCTTAGTATGACCTATCTGAAGGAGATTACCAAACATTACTTATTCTATAGCAGACCCTAATTCCATAATGATAGAATGGAACTGAGCAAAAATGTTCCAAAAGATGCAGGATAAGGACGGATTAAATATGCAGAAGCATGGCACATTCATAAGGCTACAGAGAGAGGGGCAGGCAGTAAATTATAGAGAAAACATCATGGTTTCACCGAGGGGCGCCACTAGCAGTTTGAACGCCTGTGTGCAATACCGATTATGCCACCCCCTGTTTAACTACGATTACCTACGCTGAGCTTGCCAGAAAGGCTCTTTAGTGTTGTCTCAAGGGTTTGAAAAAAGAAAAAAATACTTTACAGAGAAAATCTATTTATTATTACTAAGTTATTTTTGTTTACTTAAGTGTAAAACCATATAAATATTTATCTATAGAAATTGAACTTCTCTTGCCTTTATGTTTGCGAAATCTGCTATCAATTTTCATGTATCCAAGCAGTCTAAGATTTCATGTTCAATTGAAAATATAGCTAAATTACTTAATCTTTGCTGGTGCGTTGTTGATCTTAAATAGTTTTTTTATAATTTTAACTTTGAAAAGGACCCTTCACCAAATGCAACTGAAACCGGCAATGTAAGTAATATTCTTAGTGCTATTGCTGTGTTCGGAAATGTTGAAATTAAGTCATTAGTAAAAAGATATTGTAATAAGGTTTGTGGATCATTAGACTGGTTTTCTGGAAAATGCAACTTTAAAGTATTGATTTCATTAAACAAATCAATACCGTCAATGTCTGTTTCACTACTTGAATCGTCTTTAAGCTTCAGATTTAAATCCTAACCAAGTTAAAATATCATTAATTATACTTAAACCCATGTCAGAAGAATTATTAACAAAATAATTGCAATTTGATATGCGATAGAACTGTTCGAATGCGTACAAGTACAAATTGAGAAGGATGCTCTGTTGGGATTCCATAATTTCTCCAGTCCTGTCAACTTCTGTAATAAAGCATGACTATGAGTACTTGGCTTTCGGGCACCGCCGGATGGTTCAACCTGCCTACACATGTTTCTCATTGCATCTTAATTCTGATAAATGCCAATAGAGGCGCTGTTAACACTATAATATAGGCTAAATAAGAATATTGTAATTGCACTCCAGTTGGATTTTTTTCTCTTTGCGAAGACATTTCTTATGCTATAAGTAGGGTGGGTATTGGGACAATGACTTTAAATATTACATGACCGATCGCTTGATTTGCCGCCCCCCTGGATGTGCCGCCCGCGTGCAGTGCACGCCTTGCATGCCCGCTTACGGTGGGCCTGGTTTCACCAGCCTGGAAAGTATTGATAAATAAAATCTAAAGATGAATGATGTAAGAGGATGCAAGTACGAGAATATAGATATGAAAAGTGTAATTCAGAACATTTCTAGGCATAGATCATTTCTCTTTTGGTAATAGGCATTTTATGTTTATTGATTTTGCCACATATCATGCAATATAGTATAATAAATAAAAATAAACAAGACACACGTTTTTTAAAAATTCATATTATTCCAAAAATAGAAGTTTATAAAAACCAGGGCTGTGGAGTCGGAGTCGTGGAGTTTTGATGTTTTGGCCGGAGTCGGAGTCGGATGGTAAGGAAAAGTCGGAGTTGGAGTCAGTAGATTTTTACGCGACTCCACAGCCCTGATAAAAACTGTGTTTGGAATATGGACAGCTTTTTTCTTTTTGTGATATCTTAAATTTTATGTATTTTCCTGAAGAAGGTCAATCAAAAGGATCAAAAACATTAGATGATTAGTAAATGTTAGTTACTGTGTATTTAATGGTTACATGTTTGTTATTGTGATAGTGCAGTTACAGAAAGGATTAAGGATTCAATAGTTTTATCAAAATAATTCAAAATTAAAATTAATATCAAATTAAATCAAAATTAATTGTATTTATCTTATCCACTTTTCATAATATTTTNGCATATTTCTTAAGCTAGGAAATTGATATATTTATACACATTTTATGTGACTCGGGTCGCGGGATGCCCATCCCTGACTTAGACTATGCCTACGACAACCAGTCGATCACGACACATTTTTAAGATAAAAAGTAGATCTTATGTACACAAAAGTTGGCCACCCCTGTTCTACAGCATTCGACATAAGTACATAAGTAGATTAATCAGGGGCATTTCATCATATATAAGTATTTCATTGGAAATAGATGCATTGACAATATCTACCAATACAAACTTTTTAAATAAAATAAACAAACACCTTTCTCTATTCCAGCACAACGTTTAATACATTAAAAATGTTTTTGACCGCTTTAAGCGATCTTCTTCAGTTCAAATTCAAACCATATAATGAACAAAGTATTCAAAATAATACAAAAATTCAAAGCGCTTATTCACAACTTAACATTACAGCGCATGCCCGTACTCATAAAATGAATAGATTAAACCAAAATAATTAAAAATAAACTAAAAATTATATATCAAGAAATATTATAAAAACAATTAAAAACGCCGCCTACGCAGTTGCAACAGTTAATCTACGTTATCATAAAAGGACTTCCGGCTGTTGATAAACCTTCAGCATCCCTGTGATTGATGCAGTGTGCGGTCATATGCGCCTTGTGTATCTCAACTTTTTCCAGGTGTTTCACCACTTGCATTGATCTTGTAGGTCTAATAATCGCTGCCTGATCACAGTATACTGCAATTCCTTGCTGCTTCGCAAATGCTGCAAGGACTGTGCTATCAACGCTTCTATTCACTGAGTATTTGTGCTCATCAATCGTTTTCTTCAGGTTCCGCATTTTTGCTCCTATATATATTAGGTCAAAGTTAAATCTATGGTCTTTCATAGGTATCGAGTAAACTCCTGTCATGATATTACGCTCATATCTTCTCTTATCGTTTCTTCAAAGCTTATACACCGTAGGATTACGCCTACAAATTATTTTTATATTCCTATTTCTGGCAACTTTCTTAATAAAGTGCTCTAAGTGCACTTTAAAATCATGCTCCATACTTCAAAACCAATTCAATTAAACTTATTTATAGATGTTCTTGAATTGTTTTGCAAGTCTACATAAATAATAATGCAAATAAACTTTAAAGACTTGCCTGAAACTTAACAGCAATATCTATAATTCATAAAGCCATAAAAGCATTAATATTTCCAACAATCTAAGTAACGTTTATTGCCTATTTGGTAAATGTTGTATGTTTTTTCGTGACTCAGGAATATTGAAAAACTATAACGTAAGAGTAATTTTTTCATAATATAGGCAAACTCAATATCTTTGACCCAAGACAGCATAATTCCTATCTCAAACTCCATATTTTATGAGTAACTGAGCACAAAAATTTGTCTGTCTGATGGTATAAATATTAATGTAAACAGTTATCATAATTCATTTAAAATTTTTAACAAATAGTAAAATTTTACCACTTATTTTTATACTAGGCAGTTCAACTTCTATATGGAATTTCAGTAATGGCAATGAAAATGAATATGTTACGTAGCCCCAATTTCTGTATCTTTCTCTAGGTACTCCTCCCTCCACACACACACACAGATATTTCTCTCACTTTTTGGCAATAATGGTATCCCTGCAAAATAAAAGTCTTTTGGCCAGTATAGATATCACTGCATGATGAACTCTCTGACTTCAGCATTTTGGGTGAAGTTCCTTCCAAGATTTGGGTGAAGCTCCTTCCAAGATACCTGTTTGGCCCTCTTTATTACAATTATTACCTGTTTGGCCCTCTGAAAGAAGGCCAAACAGGTAATTGGACAATGGCAGATCCAGACTATAGATGGGATAATCCAGAATTTCCTAATCAAGTCCATTGATCATCTCCACCATGCGCAGAGTCAAAACCAGCCAAAAAGACTTTCTATTATGCAGAAACACACCTCACTAAACCTCACTGGTGCCCAATGCCAAATTTCATAGGTAAATGTTCATTTACCCATTAAATCTCTGATGGCTGAAGGTGAAAGAACTATTCTATTCATAGCATGTGGAGGGAGTTACTTAAAAAAACAAACATAAATTGGACTGTGTATCATCTACTGTTCCATCACCATTACTGAAATTCTGGACAATGTTTAACCACCTTTGTATTAACATGCATGTGTTACAATTAAATTTTTAGTTTTCATGTTTGTAATGGAACAAGTTTCAAACATTTGTATTTCCAATCTAAGTTTAAAAGATATTCATGTTTTGAATTTTATTCTTTTTATGTTCTTTTGTAGTGTATCTATGCCCTAAATGCATTCAAAATGTTAAGTTATCATTTGACTATATAAATGTTTTACCTAAATTAAAAATCTCATGTTTGTATAATCTGTGCAGTAAGGTTAATATGATGATTTGTTCTCAACTGTTTATATGTGAATGTTATAATCTGAAAGTCTATAAAACTCAAATAACATTTGAGAAATCATGTCACAACATTTAATATATAAGTAATAATTTGCAGTAAGATTTTAAAAAAGCAGACATAAAAAGATACTATTGATTATAATGAATAAATAAGTATCAATTAGAACTATTTAATAAATAAGTTTATTTTAAAAATAAAAAAATTGTTTTAGTGTATAATTTAAGCTGAAACAAATTGTTATTCAACTTAATAACTGCTGTTTTAAAAAAAAATTGATAAAACTGCTCCTGCAGAATGATACAGAATTTAACTCAATCAAATCCATTGTGGCTTGTTTTAGGAACACAACTGTAACATGATCAAGGACAATGTAACCATAATTGTGTGTGTGTGTGTGTGTGTGTGTGTGTGTGTGTGTGTGTGTGTGTTAGTGCTGGCAAAAACTGGAAATTCTCAAAACTGGTTAAATATGTTATGAAGGGGATGGTAGTATTTGACCACTTTGGAGATGTCCCTTATATCCAAATTTGGGGTGTACTGCAAGTTGTTGATGTGTGTTTATATGGTCCTAGGACTTTGGACTGATACTCCAAGTGTTTTGATGTAGCAGAGCTCTTCCAGTCTGTCAAAAACATCAGAGCAGTGGGAGTGAACCTTCTAATCAGGGTTCTGATTAATAACAGATATGTTTATTTTGAAGATGAAAAATTTACTTCTTGAATATATTTAACAGGTTTATAATTAGGACTACCAAAAACAAATGTTTGCTAACTTTGGAGTAGTTAAGAGGCACTTTCTTTTAATCCTACAATACAACAGACTCAGTTGAGCCTTCAATGAGGCAGCTACATGGAGAGATTCAGCATAACCTGCACTGCCCATGAAAAATTATTGAAATACAATCTGAATAAATATCCCAATCCCCACAGTTGCAGACAAACAAACAGTTTTGTCACTTCAGTCAAACAATCAATGAAAAATAAAAAATGTACCTATTTTGTTTTTTATTTTCATAGTATTAAACAAACAGAATTAGTGTACTTTAATCATCGTAAAGAATACTCAAAATTAAAATGCTAACTAAAGAACTATTTAAAAGCAATATACATACTCTGTGTAAGATGCCATGACTGTGACAGTAAGCAACACCCTTTAGCAGCATCTGCATATAAGATTTAATTTGAGATTCCAACAGAGGATGGTCGGCATCCCTGAGCAAAACTGAGAGATCCGTTGGCATGTATTCAAAAACCAAAACAATGCCGGATCCATGAGGAAAGACATCTAATAACTCAACCACCTGAAAGATTAACAATAAATAGAAAAATATACATAGTGTAACAATAAAGTTCTTGGACTGATGTTATTACAGAAAATCCAACAGTGCCTCACTATGTATGGATGATTGTAAAATTAGTTAGTACATAATTTTATGATGAGGGAGAAAGTTTCAACATGTTTAGTATAGTAACTGGAGAGTATTGTAAGTTTATACATTTTGACATAATCTCAGATGTCATGATCAGATATGAAACAGTGAGTTTCAATTAAATTTTTTATTAATCTCAAAAATCAATCATCAAAATATGAACTATTGAAGATGCTTATGGAGATGTTGCTTTATCAAAAACATTTGAGGAAAGGAATGATTGAATAATGATGAAAGAAGTTGCTGTCCATCCCAAGAATATATAGAATGAGTGAATTTGCAGCTACCAGAAACTACCTATGCAGAAACTATCCATATGATCAAAAAACATTGGGAATGATTCAATAAAATGCAAGATTTCAATTTATTCATGAAAATTTATTTTGTCCCCTTTGAAGTAATCTCCTCCCACTGCAATGCATTTATGCCAACATTTATTCCAAAACATGCTTTAAGGTCATTTTCACAAAACTCCTTCAGGAGTCACAGAAAATTTTATTTTATGGCATTGGCTCAAAACAGTGAGCATGAATCAGAAATTTTAATCAAGGAAATGGGAAAAAAGTCACACTGTACCATATCAGATGAATATAGAGCTTGCAGAACCATATTTGTTGAATTTTTGGCCAAAAATTCACAAACAAGAACATTGTGAACAGGTCAATTATGATGCAAAATCCATAAGTGAAGCAATTCATAGAAAATGATCTGATTTGTGGCAATTTTTGCCACAAATCAGGTCATTTTCTATGAATTGCTTCATGAAGATGATGCAAAAAGCTCAAATATTATTCTTTATTGACAGTTTGGCCAGTCAGAAGGAATTTGTAACAATACCACAACAATTGAAGAATATAGTCAACATAACCTTAAACCTTGATTTTTTGACTGGCTTTGACATGGTGTTTTTGGTCTCGCTTCACCTTTTAAGTATCATTCACTTGATTGTTGAGCTGTTTCAGTGTCAAAAGCACAGATCCATGTTTCATTACTGGTAATGATGTGTTTTAAAACAATTCACCTCCAGAAAGCATTTCCTTGGCTACTCAAATATGTTGTTTTTTGGAAAAAATTCAATGTTTCGAGATGATTCAAGAAGCAATACATCACAAGCACAAGTGCTTTTAAAACTGCTTGACAAGATCCAAATAATACTGGAACATATTCAATAATGTTCCTAATTGTTAAATGATAATGATTGAGCACCAAATTTCTGACTCGAGTGACATATTGTTCATCAGTTTAAGGGATGGTTTACAATTTCTTTGCATTCCTTGAATTTTACCACTCAACTCTTGTTTTTGATAGAATTTCTTCACCAAAGGCTGTTTTCAACATTTCCAACATGTAACATTTCCATTGAAAAATAAAATTTAATGCATATTCTTTGCTCAATTACACTAGACATTTTGAAAAATTTCCAGTGCAACATTCTTTACACTCAAAACAAAGCATTTATGCAAATGAAAATAGACAATGGTGTACAGATTGCTGTTAGATATCAATGTGCTGTGGTGGTATATAACAAGTACAACAGGTCCATCTTCCAAGCTAATTACAAACTCAAAGAACACTGCTCAAATAACCAGGCAGAGAGCCTGGCCATTCTCAGGGCTCTCCATTATATAAAAGACAACCCAAGACTACACGATAAGATAATCAATATATTTAGTGACAGCAAAACAGCACTTGCTCAGTTCAAACGATTATGAACAAGATTGTATATTGTTCAAGAATCCAGCAACCTTCTCAAAACACTACAAAGAAAAGGAACAATGATTTACTTTCACTGGGTTAAGGGGCATTCACGAGTTAGCGGAAATGAGCAGGCAGACCTGGTGGCGAAAAGGGCTGCAAGGTGTAACATGCCCACCTCGCTAAGCACTCTTCTGACAAGCCTCATTAAAACCAAGTTAAACAACACCATAATGCAAATGTGGCAATGCCAGTGGGAATCAGAGGATATGGGCCGACACGCCTTCGAGTTTCTACCGAGTGTTATGGCAGACAAACTAAGAAATTCTACCAGCCCAACTTTACCACCTCACAATTCATAATAGGACATGGAAACTTTTGAACATATCTGAAACGATTTCTTAATAAAGAGGACGCAAAATGCCTCTGCTCTATGGATGAGGACCAAAATGCAAAGCACGTAATTTTCTTGTGTCCAAAATATAAAGTAGAAAGAAGGCTTCTGGCAGGCACCCTGGCTGACGTTGGCTTTCACTGGCATTACCAGATTAAAGATTTCCTTACCAATCATAGGACCCTCCAGACTTTCAAAACATTCATCAGGGCAACAGACATCTTGAAGTACGCTAGGTAAGCGACCCTCCTGGTAACAATCAACTCAGGCTTGTCATTTAGGAAGGTCTGCTCTGGGAGTATGTGTCTCTGGCTGCCCCTAATTTTGTCTGTGTATCACAACATTGCAAGGTAGGCTTGTAATGTTGCACAGGCATAAATTGTGGCACTGTTCTTTGTTTTAAGATGGTTGGTGTCTTAACCACCCTTTGTTCCTTCAGGTCCAGTGGTGTGCTACGAATGTCATTGTCTCTGGTCCCTTTATGGAAGAATTTGTCGCTCGCATTTTTGTACCCTCCAAAGCCATGGAGGTTCTCTCCCCCTTTATAAGGGGATGTATATACACGTTAGTTCGTGTGCAGATCCTTTGACAAGATAGTCGTTAAGGGCCATTTCGCCCAGTTTGGAGCTGTTTTTTGTATAAACGATTGTTTTCTTTTGTTCCCACCAAAGGCATGGGGGATTTGTCTGTCTTTTACCCTAAGGGGTTGTTTACATTCACGCATATGTGTGTTTGCGGATCCTTTGGCAAATTAGCTGTTAGGGCCTTTGCATCCAGTTACTGGCTGTTTTTTGTTCAAATGGTTGTTCTCTTTTGTTCCCTCTCATGGCATGGAGGATTTGTCTATGCCCCCATTCGGGTTGTACATTCGCACGTAATTGTTTGTTGAGCTCCAAGGCAAGTCAGCCATAATGGGGCTCCTACTGCCTTAAAACAGAGGTAGTTATATTATACCTTGTATACCACTGTATTTTGGCTATTTGTACTTTTTTTTTTGTGTTTAATAAATGGCATTCAGCAGGTGCTCTGAGATGTCATATTTCACTCTTTCCTATCTACCTTTCTCTTCTCTTCACTCTTCTCACTTCTACTATAACTCTTCATTCTACTAACTCTATCCTTTTCCAAGGCTATACCTATTGATGGTGGCCTTCTAATCCTTTAGTACAGCAGTCCCCAACCTTTTTATCACCGCAGACCAGTCAACATTTGATAACTTTACTGCGGCCCACTAAGGGGGGACGTTGATTGTTCATATTTTAGATTGATTTAATTTAATAATTTTAATTTAACTGTATTTAAACATGCCTTCAAAATAAAATACAGTTACACCAAAAAATGAATATAATGTGATTTAACATTTTAACTCATTAGAACGCTAAATCAATGAGAACCCTGAGCTTATTTCTTTGCAACGAGACAGTTCCATCTGGGGGTAATAGGAGACAATGACACCCAAAGTGTGTTTCTTATGTCCAATTTATTCCGTTGTTCCGTCGTCTATTAAAAGTTGCACAAATCCGAGACAAATACACCATAGTAAATAAAATGGAAATAATTTAATATTCCTTGGGCAACCCAGTACCATTTGATCCACGGTCCGGGTGTTGGGGACCACTGCTTTAGTAAATGTAAATGTAAATGTTAGATATCAGTGAAAGTCATACCAAACAAAGATAGTGCCCTCTTGCATGCACACAGTTAAAATGAACCATTCCTAATCCTTTTTGATAAGAGAAATATTAATTGTGACTGAATTTTAAGAGTTTAAATGCTCATGTAATTGACTGGGATCAACTGAGAGCACATAAATTAACACTCCTAAACTTTAACAGTCCAGTAGTAAACATTTAATAGAAAACAAACGTTTTTGACCATACTTTCGGTCTTCTTCAGGTTTAAAAAACTCCACTAATTATTAAATAAGTGGAGTTTTTAGATACCTTGTGACCTCTTACCATAACAGAGGATGTGTGCATTACCATCCTTGACTTTGTATCTCTATATTCCTCAATCAAAATACAACTGTGCTTCTGTGTGATTAGGGATATATTACTTAGTGAACCTGGTGCTTAGTGAACGTTTTAGAGCTGGTGCACATTCTATGTCACACTCCTTTTTCCACTTTAACAACAATACTTACTTACAAAAGTGTGGTGTATCTATGGGCAGCCTGCGCTCAGGGGATTTATGCGAGTTGGTGATAAGGCAGCTTGAAGGAAAGATCATACCATAGTGCGTTTCCAACATTCTCATATACAAGAGGTATGTAGATGACATCTTTATTCTATGGAAAATGGAACTGAACATAAACAATTTCATAAGTGCAATGAATGACAATCCTTATGGACTCACCATCAAATTGGATCAGAGCAATACTGCTGCACATTTCCTGGATATCCACCTTCAACTTGATGGCACTAGGGTGGTAACAAAAGTACATTACAAATCATGCTATAGGCCAGCGCTGTCCAACTTATCATAGTCCGCGGGCCATATTTTCTTTATCAAACATTTCGGGGGCCAAGAAGGTTGATAAACCACACGACATTTGCATAGTGCTACAGTTCAGTAAGCACTAATTGGTCAGCGAGTCCGATGTTGACGCTATAAAAAGGCGACAGTTCGACACACCGGATATACGTCACTCTCGTCTAAGTTCGACTTGGGAATTTTTTTGTTCAATAATAAATGTGAATTCTTCTTCCTGGAAAAAATAAGACATTCCCTGAAAATAAGACCTAGCGCATTTTTCAGAGCAAAAATTAATATAAGACACTCTTATTTTCGGGGAAACACGGTAGTAAAATAATTTTAATATTAATAATAATAATTTAGTAACAAATTTATTCATAGTAAAATGTACTCGAGGGCCGTAAAAATTATTTGGCGGGCCGCCAGTTGGACAGCGCTGCTATAGGCCATTGTTCATCCCAGACAACTCTGCGGACCCATACTCCTATAAGATCTTGGCATTCTGTACCCTAACAAAGCAGGCTTTTACACACTACACTAGATCTGAAAACACAGAGGCAGAGTTGAAACGCATTCAGAACATAGCAGTATAGCACTGATACAGCAAGAACCTGATACACAACCTTTCCCGCACATACTCCTCACGAATAGCCGCACGCGACATTTCTAATACACAAGTAGTGACCCACGGAACACACAACATAAATAGCACACAGTCTCGTGCAGTGGTTGAGTACAACCACCACCTCAACTCCGTTTACAAGGAGATTGCCGCCCATACTAATACTAAGATTGCATACAAGAGGCCCAGCACTGAATATGGGCTACTCCACAGTGGCAAAGACAAGATCAATAAAAAGCAAGCACTAGGTGTTTACATGGTTCCTCTCTGGGACAACAGGTTTCAAAGGGAATTAGTTTATATTGGGTCCACAAAATGCTCTTTGAATAAAAGATTGCAGGAACACAAATACGACATCGTTAATAAAAGGCACACCATCGCCCTATCAACGTATGCCACTGAACCCAGCATAAGAGCTGACCTACATGAGGCCAAACTGATCAAACTTTCTCAACGTGTGGAACACCTACAAAACCTGGAGGCACTTGAAATTTACAAAGCCGGTTTATGTACCAATTGCATTAACTCTAATGATGCTGTCAATGTGTCACATGCTTGGAAGTACTGCTATGAAGGAACGAGCAACACCCATACCAGCAATTAGAAGCCACACCCCCATTTGGTGTATTTATATAAGTGTATGTATTACATATACCATTCCATCGCCATGGCAATGCATATGCATAACTGTTTATTCTTTTAAAATCCATTTGTGCTGTTCCATTCTTTGAAAATAATTTCATAATTTTTGTTCTACGCATTCACTTGTTTGAATCTCACTGGTTTTTTAAACCTGAAGAAGACCGAAAGTATGGTCAAAAACGTTTGTTTGCTATTAAATGTTTACTACTGGACTTTTAAGGTTTAGGAGTGTTAATCAACTGAGAGATGTTGAGACTCATGTTAACTCAAGTCTTGGCAAGAGAAAAGTCTGTGCACATTTTGTTCCCCATTTGCTGATGGAAGATGAAAAATATCAGTATGCCGTGTTGTCTCAAGTATTCATCAACCTGGCTGATTCAGACAAAAATTTTTTGAAACTGAGTGTCACAAGAGATGAGACTTAGTGTTCCATGCAGCCATGTTTCAGAGTGTAACATGGTTGAGTCCAAAAAGACCAAAAGCACAGACTCAGAATGTAAAAATCATGTGTCAAAATAATGCTCATTGTTTTTCTCAATTTCAACAGAGCAATTTGCAAAGAACTTGTCCTGTGAGTAGAAAATATTACATTGGTATCTGAACAGGCTTCTGAAGTGCATTCATTAGGTGTAGGATCATACCAAGAAGTCATCTTGATTTCTGCTCCATAACAGTGCTCCAGTGCATTCATCAGCACTGGTCACACAGTTTTCACCAAAAAAAAAGTATTGTTGTGCTTCTACTTACTTCTTACTTGCTCAGGCAGACATTTTCCAATTTCCTAAGCTAAAATTAAAATCAAAAGGAGTATTTTTAATGATGTGCCATCATTCAAAACAGTGCAACAGAGGAACTGAAGACTATTCTGAGAAAAGACTTCTCAGCAAGCCTTATATCATGATATAGTTGTTGCAAAGCAGGCAAAGATAACAAAGATTATGTCTAAGGGCAACTATACAAAAATTTGTTTCTGTTACTAAAATAAAATCAGTTCAGGTACTTTATTGTCGCACTTTGTGTGTATTTATTAAAAGTTTAGAATCATTCAACTTACATTCTCATGTTGAATTTGTTGAAGAGTCTTGATTTCTCTATAAAGATATTTTTTTTAATCAAAACTGACGATCAAGAATCTCAGTAGAAGTTACTTCTGGGCAATTTGTATCTATATGTACATACAAATTGCCTAAAAGTAACTTCTACTAGAATTTCTATCTGTATTTAATGTTATATAATGTATAAAAATGTATTAACCTTATCACAACACACGAAATTCCATTTTCCAGTTTTTTAAATGGAACTACCTTCAATGCAACCACGGAACCATTAGCAATATGTCGGGCTTTCATAACAACACCGTGAGCTCCTTCACCGATACGACCCAACACGTTATAGCCGTTCATGAACGTTTACTACACGTGCTAAAAAAAAAAAAAACACGCTCCTAACATTAAACAAACTACTAAGCGCCACCTAACATGTTTAGTAGAACGTATTAATTAAAAAATTAATTTAAATTGAAATAAATTGTTTTAGTAATAAATCTTTTAAAAGAAATGTTTCTTTTAAGATAATTTGTTTAAATATAAGTCATTCTTTTCAACTGTTTATGGTGTATCTAACATAATTTTTTTTAATCTTTCTTCCACTTGTAGGGACTTGGAGAACCTTTTATTAAGCAAGCCCATTATAAGTTCGAGTAGGCCCACAATGGGGCAGCCGGGTGGTGAAGGATGAGACCTGGTATATTCGAATGGACCGGTGGCGTGCCGTGACATTTGATGATAGGGAAGCTGTGTTTCTATAAGAAGCCGACTTCCAGGGGCAATCAGTTAATTCTTTGAATGTATTTTTAATAGATTATTTATCTGACGTACTTAATAAATAAACAAGTTCAATATAATTACCTCTGTTATTAGATCCAATATATTCCATATGCCCTCTAAATGCCAATTCTTGCTTCGATAAAAACATATAACATCTATTTATTTAGATATAATATATCTATTAACCGTAACTATCTCGTTATAATTTTCAATATTTATTTTATATTATTTACTAATGTTAAATTCTATTCCGCTTCGATTTCCAAATTGCTTCAAATACGAAAGAATCTACGATTTTTCGTGTCTTTTGCCAGATAAATTGTCAAAGCCATTCTTATTCCACACACTAATTTCACTTGAAAATAGTAGGCCAGCCAACAATTTTTGCATTTTTATGCATTTACAGAGCCATTTTATCGTGAAAATGTCGAACAAATTTTTTTATTGAAGCGTTTATATTTAACTTAGGCATTGGCCTTTCTCTTTTAATAATGTTTTCTTTTTCATTATACGATCTTGAGCCAAAACTTTTTTAAAATAAATCTTCAATATCGCAATTACATTCCGAATCGCTAGCCACGATATAAAAACTAAAATTAAAAATAAAATTTTAAAAACTTACTCGGAAATAAAATGTGTGGTGGATATACATACCTGGTACAAAACATTCTTCAATTGTACGAATATACTTTGAAAGAAAATTATAATTAAATATAGCTTTGTAATGAAACGTACATAAAAATAACATAAAATATTCTTTACTCTTTAAATCTTAACCACTTAGTCAAATAGCTCCCTACGAGTGGAATCGGAGACGGTCCTGCTAGGTGTGCGGTGTGTACATGCACGCGGGCTGCCAAATCCCGAGGGTGCTCATACCGGTCAATGTCAAATGCCTGTTTATTCGCATCACTAATATACCTCAAAGGACGCGACAGGGTTGTTGTAGATTTTAAACGTTTCTCACCATAGCCGTAAAAATCTAAATATATTAAACTTAATAGACTGTCTGTTGTTTGTTTTCTAACTAATTCGTTTTAGGACCAGGTGTTGTCCGCGGAAATTTCCAAAATTTACAACTTTTCGGTCATTCTCGTTGAACTGGAAAAATTTCTGTCTTTGTAATAAAGACAGAAATTTAATATTTCTAATCTAATATTTCGAACAAATCAGTTCCCACTGTACTCGGCTATAGATTGGTTCGGTTAGGCTTTTGTTTAAGTAAAATTTCGGCTCTTTCATCAGGATTTTGTTTACGTCCCCAATTCCCTAATCGCTTAATTATTTAACTACTTCTTAAGTAGAAATAAGTCGAAACCGGTTACTTTGTACTCAAATATTTGTAGTCTCGGGAAAAAAGTGGAAAGACAAACTTTTATGACAAACGGATACATAAATCGTAAATTTAAGGAAAATAAATTCTAGAGCTATTTCTATACTTCGTGCATCTCTCTCATTTATTAAATTTAGTTGTAAATTATGCTACCAAAGTAACAGTTAATTTTTTAACATTATACAAGAATCGTACACGTTTTTTTCTACATCCCCTTAAAGATGGGACATACGAAATCGTAATATCGCCGGTTTAACATTGAAATCCGTGAGTAATATAAAATCGGAGAGCGGAATAAAAATATCAAATATTTTAACGGATTTTTTTAAACTCCCGTCAACTATACAGAAAACTATCATAAAAACATACAGGTAAATTCTTATCGGTTGAGTTAAGTTATAAATCTACTCGCGATTCGCGTAAACGGGCGAGGGAGGCCAAATATCTAGCGGGCGGGCGGCTAACAGCCCGGAACCGGTCCCGGATAGAATTGGATGCTGTATACGAGTAGCAGCCACCCAAGGTCGTAGGCTTCCACCGGCTAAACCGGGTGAGGTTGGTGCTCTGTAAAGCGCATGCGCGAATCTGGCTTTTTGGATGCTGACAATACAGCGTTTCCACTTCGCTACTCCGTCACTAATATTCGAATAGCGATCTTATCTTTTTTTTTCACGTGTGGTATAGAAATTTGTAATAAGATACATAATGCAGATATAATAAAATATTGTGCGATTATTTTCATATAATTAAAATTAATATGTATTTATTTTTTAGAAAATACAAGGGAAGCGGCGCATCCACCGTTTCTAATGACGGCACGCCACTGGGAAGGACAACCCCGGAAAAATTCCTCCGTATTCGATCCCGGGTTCGCAAAGCAACAGACTGTCACCTTAGCCGCTCGGCCATCCGACCGTCTATAATGTTATAACATGAAATTCTAGCTAAAAAGTCAATAAATCAACTAAATACCGCGTTACAAAATCAACAAATTAACTATAATTATGTCATATAACATAGTTATTAAGAGTTTGTTCATTTTACAAGTCGATGTTATATAAGGATTATATATGAGCAACCGTGTAGAATACCGATTCGCATCGCCACAGGCATAAAATACGCCTGAGGCGACTAAGGTTATTTTAAAATCTTATAACACGTTAGCCAATTAACAGACTGGATTGAAATGCAAGAGGGAGATTTTAAATATTCAGTCTCAAGTAAATCCTAAGATATCATTGAGAAAATGGACAAGAATGTTCTTATTTTTTTCAGAACCAATAGAGTCTATAGTTGGATAGTCAAATCAATGACGACACTACCTACCGATCTGGGTTCGAATTTGGATCGGCTCGGGCATTTTCTTGAGTAAGGTTGGCCGGATATGTCGAATTCTCTTTCCGATTACCCACTCCATTATGGGCCTAGTCAAAATTTCAATGAAAATGATAGAAGGCCCTCTTTGTACTCGCAGGATCAAAAGAATTTCAAATATACTGTATATATATTATAATAGTATTTTTAAAAGAGAATTTAGTGCCGCCTAGAATTTTTTATTGATTATTAACATAAATATTTATCTCGTTATTTAATGTTTTCATTTTAAGATTCTGAGAGACAAGGAAGAAAAGAGGAATTCGTCCCGAAAGTAGAATCGAACTCGGACTCTCCTGAAAAAATATGACACGCTTCGATACCACCACGTCAATTGTTACATTGTTTTAAAAAATCTGCATCAGTTATTGATAGATACGAATTTCGATATGAAAACCAGTTGATATAATGTCTGATTGTTGTTTCATGATTATTCTATAAGTTATCAATATTACACGATTATTTTATAAGTTACAATAATCTATATCATAAATACAAATATTATTGTTTTGTCTTGATGTCAAGTAGGCTTAATTCTTAAAATACAACATGGACTCGATACCAGATAGTATCAAAACTGGTTTTAAAGTAGCGTAATTTTATATTATTCTCTGTTATCACGCACAGGAAATTCATCAAGACTTTGCGTGCTCGAAATTTTCTATCTCTTGATACTTAGTTAAATTTATCATAAGTATTCTTATAAATATAAACATGACAGTGCCAAAACATGAAAACAAATTTTTTTTCGTTTATTCTAGCAAAATAATTCGTGTCCAAAATTCCTGGAATTCGGAGCAAAGCATGAATTCTAAATGAAATGCTGTAATTACTGTGTACGTTCTGCTTCAACATCGTTGCAAGTTTTAGGCCTTCCGGCCAACAATTAAGGAAATCAATAATTATTAATGATTTTAAATGGCATACATGAAAATAATCTCTGTGATGTCTGTTGGTCACGTTTTACGTTTCATTATCGTAGGAAGAGCATGGACAAATGAGTTTGATTTGCACGTAAGAAGGAATCGGATGTAATAATATATATAAATTTAATGTATTTTAAAGCAAAATTATCGGAAATATGATGCCAGTTTGATATAAAATGGAATCATATTTCCGATACAATACATACAATACATAAAAAACTATTCATTAAGCTGTTAATGAATAGCTTTGTATGCAAATAAGCTTAAGATGAATCTACGTTTTATTGATTTCGCTTGTAATTTTGAGATTTTATATGTATCTGAATGGTAAGATTGTGTTAAATTTTTCTACAGATGAACTGAAAATTTACTTTTAAGATAGGGCCAAATTTATACAAACTAAACAAGCTTCAGCTCATTGGATGATACAGTTTAGAATCTATAGTATATTTTATTTTTATCAAACTGATGAACTTGGGGTTTGTTTTGGAGGGACTTAATAGTATTAAAAGTTAACGTTTTAGCTAATTTTAGGTCTTCAGGTCACGGGACTAGGCAAGTGCCTCGTTTGCCTAAACCCCTAGGGCCTCAAGCTTTTAAATTTATTATTATTTGATGTAGGAAAGGGCTTCTTACACGTTATAGATTAGAGAGATTTAAGGAACTTAAGCTGGTGTTTTATATCTAACTACTCCAAAAATACCTTATTAAATTATGCAAATTTATGGTAAACAGTGGGTGCTCCACATGGAGCCACTCAAAAAATAAAAAATAAGAAAAATTTAGTATTTTTACACAATAAAAATTATCAAATTGTATTGATATGTTAATAAATTTATTAGGATATTCTAAAAATACTTTAAGCATTAAAATATAAATATTTAGGCATATCTTTTACGAATTTTTTCGGGTCGTTGAACATATTCGAATAGCGATCTTATCTTTTTTTTTCACGTGTAGTATAGAAATTTGTAATAAGATACATAATGCAGATATAATAAAATATTGTGCGATTATTTTCATATAATTAAAATTAATATGTATTTATTTTTTAGAAAATACAAGGGAAGCGGCGCATCCACAGCTTCTAAAATGCGTGTGAATACGACCGATGCGTACAAGCGCAATAACAGTTATTCCGGTGATCTGTTCTTTTGTACGAAGACTTGTAAGGGGGAATCAATTATCTGAATAATTGATTCCCCCTTATTTGCAGCTCCGCATTTCACAGAAAGACACGAGAATTATTTATTCAACATCCCACTTTCATCAACATTTTCATACCACTTACTCTTTTCTTCTGGCCTTTTGTCTCTTCCCTCTTAACACGCAATATCTTCTCATTCGTTCGGTTTCCTCCTTCAAAAACCATCCCCATTTTATTACCTGTTCACTCTCCTCACAGGACGTCGCCAAAGTTCTGAATCTGCAACTTCCGTTCAATGTTTTTTTTTTTAAACTTTTTTCGCCCTGTGGACACTAAGAGAGCCTCTTTTAGCAAGCCCATTATGGGTTCGGCCAGGGTGACAATGAGGCAGTCGGGTGGACCCGTATGGATTTGATCCCGAGTCCCCCAGAACTATAGGCTGCCACCTTCAATGGTCTACCGAAGATCGTAACGTTTAATGATTTATTATGGAAACGGTTAAATTACATTCCGAAGTGGATTAAAAGATAAAAAGAAATTATGAACTTGTTAACGCTTTACAATACTGGCATTTTCTTAGAAATCAATACAAACATTTGATAAAATCCGATGGTAGTTAGGAACACGATTATTATCTGTCGAATTATCGAACGAAAGTTAAGCACCGTTTTATCTAGGACACCTTGGAGAAGAGTTTCCCTCCAAAGGTTAGAAATTCCTCCAATAAAACAATCCAAGCAAGCATTCATAAAATTAACGAACTCATGTTTACGAGTACAGAATGTCCTGCAAAGCGGAGGCTTCAGAAATTGTGCCGTAGAGTGTTCAGGTCTTTTAGGAAACTAATGTTATACTGTTTACAAAACAATTAAAAATTTTTCCTTGTAGATGACCTCTGTCCTCTCTCCCCCGTTTAAGCCAAATCCCCCAGACCTTGGAATCTAGATAAAATGGTGAAGTTAAATATAATCTAAAACCTTTCAACAGATAACGTCGACATATTTGCTATTCTATTAATTATTTTAATCGAACCGCAACCACTTTCTCTCAAATTTTAAAAGTTTCCAGAGAAAGAACCTGTCTGAAGCGAAATAAGTTAAATTACGATATGCATTAACAAGGTAGTATTTGATTACATAATAGGAAACACGTTAAACACATGCTACTGTAAATCCCACGTTAGGATTTATAATACAAGAATATCGAATAAAACCTGAAATGTTTTAAAAATGAATTTATCAAAATTAAATACCAAANAATTTCTTTTAAAATATTTTAAATTTAGAAATTTTCTATGGATGTTTTTTGCTCTTTTTTCTGTTAAAAATATTCAAGTTTTAATATTAATTGTAATTTATTTATGTTAATTATTTATTTCTTTATTTACTTTTATGATATTTAATAACTTTTTATCGAAATTTTAAATTAAAAAAATATTTTTAAAAAATTAAAACAACTTAAATTGCAATTGAATTACGTCATTCCAGGCCAGTTACGTCATTATTTTCCAGAATATTCTATATATTTTGCGCACGGTATGCTAGATACTAAATTAACAATCATTGGTCGACAATCAGCCAATTACGCTTTGTCGACGCTTCCATTGACCGACGCTCCACCAATGGCAAATGTTTGCGGTCTAACGGATTTGCACACGGTTCCTAAGGTAGCGCGTGCTGAAATGATGTCACGGGGGGAATAAAAAGAGCGTTATTTTCTCCTCCAATCAAGATTTCCTCATTGGCGATAAAGGCGGAGAACTACCAAAGATGGAAAAAGGTAAGTGTATTTTATTTGTAATTGTTATTAACTTTCCTATGCTGCATTCTATATAATGGTAATTTTCACTTTAATGCTCTAACTTGCGTCTAAAAAACGCACCGGTACACCGGTACTAAGTAATTTGGTGGTATATTATACATATACCATAACTATGGTAATTATGATATTTCTAGAATATACTAAAATATATCTGCATCTAAAAATTATGGCACAGTAGTTATACAACTTCTGGTATTATAATCTACATTTAAAAGTTATGGTTCACCTTAATCTAACAAATTATGGTACTTATACTTCTGGTATAATTACTACAGCCATGATTATTATACCATGGTACTGTATGTACCATAAATATGTGGTCATATTCTAACCTACATTATGGTAACATTCACATATCCACAGGTACAGTACCATAGTTGAGGTTTAGCCGAATGGTGAGGTGATGAAGGTTTAGGTGAATGTCACACTCCACACGGGTGTAACATTCGCCACATTTACAGTTACCATAAGTAAAATATAGGTGTAGGGTAGAGTAGACTGTAGTAATGACCATATCTATGGTAATTTTTTAAATACAAGATTAAGAGAAGGGAAGCTTACCCAAAATTTCGTGCTCAGAATGATTAAAAACATATACAACTGTACTGTACTGTACTTCCCTAGTCAAATTTTATGGAAAAAAAAAAAAATTGATTTTTCCTCCTCATCCTCCTGACCACGTGCCTCCCTAGAGGGATGCACTCAACTCCGAGAAGCACCAGTGTAGAATTTCCAAGTTATTATTATTATCATTATTATTATTATTATTAGTTTTTATTTTTAAAGCTAAAAATATAAAATGAAGTAACGATGTAACCATATATTCTACATTAAAATACTCCATTTTCTATTCTTCTACGTTCGATGCTGACGTCACTGATACTGACCGATAATGGTTTATCAGCAATGTTACCCTCTTATCTGCCTATTTTTTTTTTATTATAATTAAAATTGTGATTCATTGAACATTAATTCAATTTTCTTACACGAAGTTTTGCTGCAAACATTCTTCATCCCTCTTCTAAGATCGATGGCTTCTATGGAAAAATTAAATTATTAGAAATCGATGGATTTATATATATAAAACATTTTCTAGAATCAAGAATATATATATATATTTTATAAAATATTTTTTCGAATGAAATTTTTTTAAAATGAAGCACGTATTTATATATTTTAACTTCTATTTTTAGATTTACGTCGTTCTGAAGTTTGCTTGTGTGAAAGGTGCATATGCTGTAAGTCGTTGAAACGTACGGAAGTCGCATGCAAGGACTGTAGATGTAAAGCTTCCAAATGTGGTGGGGGCGAAGGTAAAGGCTGCCAGTCTTTAAAATGCAAGTGTGAAGACTTCAAGTGTTGCCAAGCTTCATCGTGCGGAGGGCCCACATGCAAGAGTGAAGACTGCAAGTGCTGCCAAGCCTCGACGTGCGAAAGGCCCGAATGCAAATGTGAATATTGCAAGTGCTGCCAAGTCTAGATACGAAGGACCCAAACACAAATGTCGTGCTACAGAATGTATTAAAAGTTGACATTAAAATATTACACATCTATTTACGAATATCAGTATAAATGACAAAAAAAAATATAGTCATAAACATTTAAGAATATTATAACATTCAAAGGAATGCCTTTATCAACTAATGAAAAATATTTATTTTTGGGAATATTTTAATGATAAATATCGTATAATTACGTTATTATTTAAACAAATATTAATTATACCATAATTTGTATAAAGATAACAACTGAAAATAGTCATGTAACCTGTTAATTCTTTAATAAATGACACATTTACGTAAAATCGTTTCAAAATATGGCTTCCTACCCTTCTGTACACTCGATGTAGGTTCGTCATGTGAACATTTCCATTATGCTTCAAAACAAGTGATTCTTTGTATTCTACGTATGAAAATTGATGCGATATGAGTTCAAATCCTATACTATGGGTTACACAAACCATATTTCAGGGGGAGAATATAGTACAGAACGTCTTTATAATTATGTTTTATATATTTTAACCTCGTTATCACCTCCTCCTAGTTAAATCGATTTAACACATCAAGCCGTAAACATTTTATAGATTTTTAACTTGTCTTTTAAAATCCTACATTTTTTTTACCGTTTAAATTAATTTAATTGAAAATTTTGTATTTCTCTTATATAAACACTAGAAAAAAATCAATTTATATACACCAGACATTACTAAGTAAATAAGAGGAACACTAGAAGTTTCGTGTGTATAATTGTTACAAGTGTCCATAAAACACTAGATTACATGTAAATTTAGCCCGTACACACAGAAATTTACACATTGACACTGGAAATATCTGTATACACTAAATAAAAATCGTGCGTTAAATGCAAAAATACTAAAAATATCTCCACGTATTTAAATTTTAATAATTGTTACAGGTATACATACAACATCGGATTGTACTCTACGTAAACACAAAAATTTGCATAGTAACACCAGACGTGGGTTGTTTATTAAATAAAATGCGTGTGTTTATGATAGTGTTAAACACGTAAACACAGGAAAGAAGAGTATGTGTATATATGATAAATCTAGATATTAACACTAGAGATATTAAAAATGTAGAATAAAAAAAAACGCAAAGACTAATAAAATTACACATGTAGAACATTAGAAAATCTCGAATATAGATACACAAACAAGAAAAAAAAAAAAAAATGTAGAAAAACACTAGAAGAGGCGCGTGCATAAGTTGAGAAGAATCCATCAAGCGTGCAATCTCTAGGCGAACAAAATGAATAAACACTATAAATATTAATCTGTTTAATTTCGTTAAGAATTAATGTGTTTTATGACGTTCTGTTTAATGTAAAGCCTTTATCACATTTAATTAAGCAATAATTTAGTAGATTACACATAAAACACAAAAAAATTATATCATAAAATTCGTCTTCAATCCTTCTAAATCAAAATTCATTCATTAGCCATTCGATCATTTCTCCTCTTATCGATCTTCGAAACGACTTCATACATAAAGCAGCATTCATAATATTAATTTCAAATCTATCGGGGGTGCGCATTATACATTAAAAACAAAAAAAGGATCAATAAAAATTATTCATACTTATTCTCTATTTTATTATTATTATTATTTTATTTTATTTTTTTTTTAAGAACACAGAATTGAATTTTGTAGAGAGTTAATCAACAAGGTATAGTATTTATTTAGGCACAATTTAAAAATTAAATTAGCAATTAGTCATAAATAAATAAAGCAAATCTTCAATTCTAAATGCCAGCATAATAAATAAATAAAACGCGCGCGCGCGTGTGTGTGTGTTAGTGTGTTGTGTTGCTTTTAATGTAAATAAAATATTCAGGATGATCTCCATGATTTGCATTTGTTAAATTTTACAAAAAACACAAGACTAATAATAATGGAAGGCTTTTATTTTTTTTCCATAATACAAAACGAATCTTGATATCATAAATGAATAAACAGCTCGGTTATAACTCAAAGCAGAAACATGTGTTACTATAGCAACAATAGCCCCACTGCCTTTGTAACAATTGTCAATAGTTGAAAAATTTAAGGAGCTTTTTAAATTCTTTATAATTAAATTTTTTCCTTCTACATTCCTCGTGTTTAAAATTAAAAATAATAATAATAAAAAATGAATAAATGAAATTAGTAGAAAGGATGTTTTATGATTTAGCTAATACAAGGATTCGACAGTTTGAATTTTTAATATTATTTGTTAAGCCAACAAAACTCGTGACTCGTCTGTATGTCGATCATCTCATAATGACAACAATATCCTCATATTTGTTTACTTAATTAATAATGTAAGTTCTAAAATATAATTTTCATTTTTTTTATTGGGTGAGCTTGTATTTTGTTTTTTCCTGGATTAATTCCAATATAAGTTGGCGGATTCTCGAGGGACCGCGGATAGAAATTGGTTTTCTTTTTTATTCTCGAATATATCAAACATTATACATTTTTATAAGGCTCGATGGAGACTCGTTTCTACATTCAAACCTTATAATTTTTAAAGGTTTTGTGAGTTTAACACGAATATTCTTATAAGAATTCCTTGTTTACGATAATTATGTAAGGTTTATAGTGTTTAAATATAGAAAAGTATGAAAAAATATGTATTTTTCGATTAAATTTTGTAATTTTTAGTGATTTTTTAGTTCAAAATACAGAAATCCGCTCTATTTTTTTTTCTCTATGTAAGTCGAAGAATTGACTTGCTTATTTAACCCGTATCTCTCGGTAAAATTAAAATTATATTTTAATATTCAAATCGCAAAACTCTTCCGATAATTCTATATTCGTATCTCAAAGCTCCGCCCAATATTGTTACGTCTTATAATGCAATCGCATTATAAGACCAATCGCATACTTCGAAATTCAAATCTCGAAACATTCCAGATAATTTCGTATTCATATTTCAAAGCTCCGCCCTATATTTCTCTATAAGCGACGAATTATCATAAGACTCCGCCCAATATTGTTACGTTTTATAACTCAAATCGCCAATCACATACTTTGAATTTCAAATCGCTTAACATTTAGGTAATTACGTATTCATATTTTAAAGCTCCACCTATAAGTGAAGAATTGTCACTAGACTCCGCCCGATATTGTTACGTTTTATGAAGAAAAACGCCAATCACATACTTCGAAATTTAAATCTCGAAACATTCTAGTAATTTCGTATTCATATTTCAAAGCTTCGCCCAATATTTCCTCGTTTATAACGCGAAGGACCGCCTAAACGCATACGTTCATTACAGAAAATGTTACGTTAATATTCGTAACTGTTACGCTTCCGTCCGACACTTTTTTCTTTTTCATTCGCTAGCACGAGACGATCTCGACACGTTGTAAGGTACCTTTTTTCTTTTTCAAAGGGGGGACACCCGCAAACCCACGTCAAAAGGGAGGGTGAAAAGACGGTTCCTCTCTAACAATTCACGAAGGTGGAGTGGGAGGATTTTTCCACCTGACGCATTGTTGTTTCGGCATTTTACAAGAGGCATCAACAAAATCCAGAATTTTGAAATTGTCAATATGGTAGAAGGATCGACGAGTAAAGACAGTTCGCGTGTATTGTTAAAAATGCATTTGCACACACGAAAAGCCAGTGTTCTTTAGCATACACGAATGTTTTCGGGCGAGGAAACTTCCGAATTCATTTAAATTAAAATGTTTTAATATAAAACTAGATGCACGGGGAGGATATTAAATGCTCCACAGTTTAATTAAACACATTTATCAATTCATCTTTAATTAACGGGTTCGTGTTTTAAAAACGTTATAAAGGCGAAACAGTGGAAAATTCTCCACCTTCTTTTTCACAGCCACCTCCTTGCATACCTCTAGGACACGAATTTGGTCGGAGGGGGCGCCAATGAGCCTATACCCCGAAGCACAAACAATCCTTTCTGCTAAACAAGGGCGAATACATAAATTCAATTCTTCCCCTCCTCACAAAAAAAAACCCAACGAGCATGCTTAAGAGTACAAAAGGAGGAAGTGTGAGAGCCTAGGGAAGTCCCTAATAATTATATATGTCTCTAGGTATAACGGTAGTCACGCTCCTTCGCGCGGTAGTGGAGCGTGACGTCACACCCGTTTGGGATTCCAACTTTTCTGCACCTTTACGAGTTCATCAGAGCTTGTTCGGAATTCCCATTTGAATTTTAAATTTCGTTTCTCGGACGGAATGACGTCGGCTCTCGAATCTCGTAAGAATTCCCTCGGCCGAACTCGAACCCACAAATTTAAAAAATTTGTGACGTAACGGCAGGCGAGTGTTTCGGCTAACGAAAACCAACGTAACAAACAAAAGTTCCACCTTCCGGTTACGATCGTCGTACGTAACGCACGCTTTACCGTTTTACGACGTTAATTAAACAAAGTTAATTAATTACTTAATAACAGCTTCTGTCGTTGGATGTTTTCCGAGTATGAAATATCGATTACGTTAACGGCACGGAAATTTCCCTAAAAATAAAAAAAAAGCGTCGGGAACGGAGTAGAAACGAGATGGAAATCATCGTCGGTAGCGCGCTTCGTAGGGAATTATTAACATTTAATAAAACCATTTTCCCTAAACGGGGGGGAAAATTTCTCCGTTATGTGGGGGATAATTCCCTGCCCGTTACGTAACGCCTGCCGGTTAGTGCGGCATCGTTCCGCCAGATGGCACGAGCGTTGGCAGGAGACAAAAGAAGGAATTTGACACCCGAACCGACCAATCGGATGGCAGAGAAAGCTTAACCGCGGGTACTGGATTTGCCGACTCGAAAGATTTGAATTTAATAACCGATTTAGTAACGTTTACAGAAGTAATGTCGGTTTATCTATAAGTTATTTAATCAAATATGAATTGATTGATCGGAATTGGCCAGTAGATCCGGACATTGGAGAAAAGCGCGTGAGCGAGAGCGCGTGCGATTGCCGTCGTTTGGTGTTCAAAACAACATGGCCGACGGAGCGAAGATCGTCTGACGGGAAACATCGAACCTACCCGACGACTTAACGAGTTAACGGTAAGTTAAAACGTCATCTCCCATCGATATTTAATCATTCGAAACACTTATAAATCCCGGTTACGTGTTTAAACCAGCCTTTACGGCTGTTACGTAACGCATTTTAGGCTTAAGAGGGTTCCCGCGTCTCCGTCCCGTTCGTCTGTTTTTTTTTTTTCTCTCTTCCTCTCCCCCGTCGTCTGGACCCTCTCCGATTCGAGACGCTGTTTTATTATTATTATTTTACTTATTGATTTTTATTATTAAACATCGCGGGGATGGCCATTTTTAATCGCCCTCCGCGCTCTTAACCGACGCTAATTTTTCGACTGGTGCTCGAAATATGGAAAGCCATCGATCGAAATTTCGCCATAGAACAGATACTATCTCAAAAATTCTAAATCGCTCCTCTCCGACGTGCACGGCATCGCCGCTTCCTTCACGTTGACAATGTGCTCGTGCCACCCCCGAAAACATTGTGAACGTGTCGTACGTCACCCCCTCCACTCGGCCGAACACCGAAAATTCCAGGCCTAAACATGCCCGATTATATATAAATTGGTTAAAAAACACAACACGCAAATTCCGCATCCGTCAGGTAATTTGTCGACGAAGACGGTGACAAAAAGCCCCCGAAAATCTACTCGAAAAGTGATAAGAACTGGATGATAGGATGGATGATGATGTATGTAATTTGGGATTTGGATGAGGGTTTGTTGGTGAAGATGAGATTCTTTTTTGAAAAATATATCTTTGGTGTTTGATTACTTGGTGTTAAAAATGGAGTATTTTTGAAGGTAAACTGATTTTTTAAGTGGTTTTAGAATGGGAGGAAGACCTGTAAAATTAATCGTTTGGTGAGTGATTGCTGGTGAAATGATGATAAAATTTAAGTATTGTTTGATCATTTGGTAATATGATAAATATGATATATATATAATATGTAAACAAAATTTCAATTGTTGTTTTTGTTGATGAGTGTAATTCCAGAGTAGAAAGAGAAAATTAATTGAGAAGAATGATGATTTTTTTTACATATTATTATTTTTACACACTCGTGTATTAGTAAAACAGAAAGGTTTAAGAAATAAGCTTCGTTGATGAGTACATTTTCCAATTAGAAAAGGAAGTAGAAGGATAATTTGGAAGAAGTCGGGCGCTCTTTTTCGAACAATTTATTTATCATCATCATCATCCTGAAAGAACGAATAACAAAACAGTTTGTTTTTGCCGGTGAACGGTATATTTTTAATGTTTGGAGAGGGATCCAGTCGGAGAAAAACAAACGAAATCTTAAAAATTTAAATTGATACCGGAATTGTAATGATGTAGGTTTGGGGAGGATTGCACTCTGCAGAAAGCAATGGTCTTAAAAATTTAATGCTTATTGGTCGAGGGAGTGATATCGGAGGAGGGAAAAGATTTCACGAAATTTTAAATCTTCGATCGCTGATGGAAATAGATAAAATCACTCAAAAAAGTTAAAATTTTCGTACGGCGAATCCTATCAGTCAGATTAATTAAAATTAATATATAAATACGAGATTTAAATGGTAAAATGTTTATACAAATCTTGAGGTTAGCGGGAGAAGAACGAGTTTGATAAAAAGAAATTTGTAAACCCATTTTCCTCGGTTGCGAGTTCATTATATTTCTGGTTAGAAGCGAATTTAAACTGTTTGCTTATCCTGGACCTAATCTCATCATTTTACATCACTAGGCCTTGGCTTTATTCGTGGACATACAACAGATTTACGCGTTACAAGATAAGTTGGTTACGCAGACTTATAATACAGCGCGTAACGCCGTTATAACGGTGGTAGAGTGGCCAGACACCGGCGTTTTCTTTTTCGGGCGAGGGTAATACGAATTACTGTCTGGTAACATAATAAACCTCTTTGTTATTCGAAAACGATTACGTCAATTTCGTCGGGAATTCGGTAATTGTCAGTCTGGACCAATTGTTTAAAGAGAAAAATGTCGATAGAGCCATTTTCAGTATTGTTATTGTTTGGGGAAATTTCCCGCCTCGGTAATTATCGGCGAAGGACATTTCGGAAACGTGGTAAACAACAACTTTCTGGGCCGGTCCGGCGGACAAAAGAGGCTCTTGTGCGGATTCTTTCTACCGCCAAAGATGCGTAATGGCGTCGTCGTTTATGCCAAACGTTTCGAGTTTCGAAGGCCGGGAAATTGTTGCCACAGGTGGTCCGTAACACGGAGACAGTAATGGCCATCCCCCCTTTTATTGTACGGGCTACGGATAACCTGTTGATAAGAAGTGGAGGGGGCGCAGGCGAGAGTATCAAAAAGAAACGGCCAGAGAAGAAGAGAGGAAAGAAAAAAAAGAGAGAGAGAGCGATGTTGCTATGCTAAGATTTATTTTGGACGCAATCGATCGGATGAAATTGTACGCACAACAGAACGCATTTCGTCTCTCTCCCATCGTGTAACGTTACGCTTTACGGTATAGAGAGTAACACGAAGGGGTCGTGTATAATTCACACGATTTCTCAAGGTTAATTGTAATCGGAAATCATCGGTTGGTTTTCGAATTTTTAGCGGTTCCGACGGACACTCCGCATATTTGCGGTGGAGGTCTGATAGAATCTCCCGCGAGGTTTCGGCGGGGGGTCGTTTCGAGCGGAACGGTAGCGAGGAAGAGGCGCGACCCACCATCGAGTCCGAGAGTCGTCAGCTATAAAGATCGCACCCACGGCATCACCACTTATTTTTTTTTTTTTTTTGCTACGGTCGATCGAATCGGATCGTTTAACGCCTCCGCTACGGATAGGAATAACCGCAAAAATGACCGGAAAAAAGAAGAAGAAAGCGATTCTGTGACGTTATCGGGTTTCGGAGTCCGGCGACGCGAGTCTGTCCGCGGTCAAGTTCACGGATGTTTGCCTCCCCGCTCCGCTCCACCCCGAGATGATAGCCATCTTCGTTACAACCGTTCGGTAATCGCCGACGCCCCGGGCCGTAAATTAGCCACTTTTACGTCGGGAAATTTGCGCCCGACGTTAACCTTTAGCCAATAAAAACGCTCGTTTTACGAATCGCTTCGGATTATGGCTAGTAGCCGGCGAGCGGCGTTAATGGCTCCGTAACCTCGCGGGTCTTAACATCCTTGACACCCTTTCCAGACATTAAAGAGGAGTTCTGGCGTTTTACGCGCATTTTAACGTTATTTACTTAACCGACGCGATTTTCAATTATCCTCTTAACTATTGTTATCTGAGGCAATTACTCCCGTATTAAAAATAAAGCGTCTCGCTCCGTTCGCCTTCTGTCCGTAACGCCGTAGCCTAGACATTGAATCTGGTTTGGGGAACGTTATCTGGAAAAAAAGAAGAAAATCCAGATAAGATTAAACGCTAAATCTGTATTTTATCGCTTTTCCTTTCGATAAATCGAAGCGTGTGTTTATAAATAAGTTGGAAGATGTTACGCTCGACCGCGACGTTTTCCCAGGGTTGAAGGTAATTTTAACAATTTAAATTCGAGAAATGTGCGGTTTATTTATTTATTATTATTTTTTAAAATTAATTTCCGTACGACAGAATTTTATCTATCGATATTATAATCGATAATAACGGCGCTGGGCATTTGCCTAACGAAATTTGATTTGGCTGGAGTATTGCTAGTCGTTAACGTCTGCTTATGGCAAAAGCAGATAGCATCTTAATCTCTCTTTGTTTCTATATTTAGTAAGTCGAACCGTGTATTTTACATTACCACTTTAAACCACTTTAATACGGTAATATATCCGGGAATGGTTATATTTATTAAGACGTGTTATAAATCCCGACCTTACTGGACGGATTTCGAAGGATGTTTGGCGAAAGGAAGAAAGAATAATGGGACAAAGAACTCGTTATTCACTTCATTTATATCAGTTATGTCAGTCGGGCGTCAAAGATGCCGACCGGTTCCAAATTGCCAGGAATTATCCTTCCGAACCTAGGATATATGCCTAAAATAAAGGAGTTACGTTAATTAAAAAAAAAACGAAAAAAAGAAGGACTTCTTCCGACGAAGAGAGGACATTTCCGTTTTAGATCGTTCGGAAAAATCCGGCCGAAGCTACAAACAGAGAGTAGAAGAAGGAAAAAAAACCCAAACCATTAAGAAACAACGGGAACAGATTATTTTTCCATAAACGAACCTTCGTCAGCCTGTTGGTCGTGCGGAAATAGCGCATGTGTGGATTCTCTTCTACGTCTAGCGGCGGTGTATTTATTGATCAAAACAGTCGTACTCATTTGTAACGGGCAGGATGGATTGGTGGGCAAAGAGGAACCCGTCTCGGGCCGTCGGAACGTATGAAAATTGACATTTTCCACCTCCCGCGCGACCCCGCTTACGTCATTAACGTCGGGAACATGTCCGCGCCAGGTAAGTGGTAGCGCGTCGCCGATCCTCTACACTAGTTACGTCGAGTGCAAAACGTTATCGCACGCGGCTGGGATTGGGGGGTTCCGATGGCGACCGATCAATTCATCAACTAATGATAACCAATCCCCGTCTCGGTCGCCATTCTTTCCCACCGACGACGATGCCCCACTTTGATCGCACGGTGCTCCCGACTCGCTAGTTGTTTCTGTGTGCAGTTTTTTTTTCTTTCATAACTCGAGCCAGTTCTGTGTAGTTGCTAAGTGGATTCGACGTTGTTTGCCATCATGCCGACCACACGAAGGGGCGTTATGTGAGTATATTGTCCGTTTCCTCTTAATAGTGACTTTACGATCGCCAAACTGTTAGCTGTAGGCGATAATTATTACAAACCGGAGTAGGAAAAAAAAGGACGTGCGAACTACCCGACATTCTACTTCGGCATTTAAACTCGGAGATTAAAACTAAATGGCGAATTTTCAGGGCGTGGTTTTCATATTGTTTATTTAGTACGATAATTACTGCGTTTTTTTCTATTTTTTTAAATGTTTACTCTGTTAACCTGCGCGAAAAAATTACCGCTTACGTAGCCATTTTTAACTGGAGTATTGTTTTTATTGCTGGTCGTAATCGAATTTCCGTTATTTGTTAACGAATCGTAATTACCCGTTAACATAGGAGGACTCGTTAATCGTGTAAGCAAATCTACGATGCTCGAGGATAAAGGAATTAAAAAACAAAAAAAAATGCCGAACAGAGTTATGATTAATGCGAAATTGTAATATTTGGAATGACTGGAAACGTGTTTCTGTGCTGCCAACCGTATCTTTCTCCTAGTTACCGTGTTACCATGAAAAACAAGATTTTGTAAACATTACTTCGAATGTTGCCAGCAGTCATTTTTTAATTTAATTAATCTGATGAAGTTAAATATATAAAATTTCGAAGTTTTAGTAGATATGCAGAATTTAATTTTGTGTATAGTTTCAGTAATGCTACCTGTAAATATAGGAATTTGTTTTTTGATAGATAAATTAGTTTGTTTTTTATTTAATGTATATTTTGTATAATTTTATTTAAAATCTTGATTGGAAACGTTTGATAAAATTGTCTTTACTGGTGCCATATATGTATTAAGTTTGTTGTAATTACAGTCATGTTCTATTAAAAATTAGCATAATTAAATAGCAGTTTAGTTTGAGATTATTGAAAATAAGAGGTTTGAATAGTCTAAATGTGATCTAGTAATTTGTATTAAGTTGTTGGCTTTATTTATGTAAATTTTTTAATGATTTAAATAAGAAACTGTGCGAAGATTGGTGATTGTTTGAACGAAAACAATTTAACAAGCAATAAAGACGTATATAATCTGTAATGTTTATGATAATTTAATTGTGTTTTGGCATGGTCTGATTTTTAAGGCCCATACTGTAAGAATACGATTAATCGACTGTTTGGCTCGTCTTGTGGCCTCCTAAATTATGCCTTTGTGACTAATCATGAGATTTCTATATATACATCATATTGATAAAAGCTTGTGTACGTTTGTGAGATGATTTTCCGATCGGAAAGTTTCAGATAACAAAATTGTAAGTGGATGTTGTTGACTTTTTTTATGCTATTAATAATTAGAAAAGAAAGATTCGTGTTCCAGACTTATAGTTAACTCAATTATTTTGATTAATGGATTGTAGAGGGAATGTAATTAAAGTGAAAAACTGGTTTCTAAAATGAAAAAAATGATGATGATAATGTCTTGTCAAACATTAAACACATTATTTAACTGATTTCCAATGAAGCAGTGATGCTGAATGGGGCAACTCACTTTTGCCATTCTGTTTATTTCAAGGAGTGATGTTTTCTTTTCTTAATTGTTTGTTGTATTAATTCATAAACTTGGTAATATATGTTTTATATTAATTTGTGTAAGTGTATTGAGTTATGATTATTTTAACGCTCTCAATTTATTAACCTAGTTTAATATATATATATATATAATCTTTGTGATATATAAGACCTCTATATTTTAATATTTAAAAAATATATAAAAATTTTAAAATTAATCATATTGAATAATTATGAATAGGCAAATGAAATGCAAAAAAAAAAAAAAATCTTCAGTAATGCAATATTGATCTTTATAATGGTATGTGTTTATAAGTGATATATATATATATATAGAAGACATTATCTGAAATTTTGCGTGTTAAAAAATATTAATAAAATTATTGACAAATTTTATGTAATTCATATTGATTAAAATAGTAATTCTTGTATAGGTATATAAATGAGTCTCTTACAGTATTTTTGAATTACATTAATATTGTGTGCCATTTTCATGTTTATTCATAATAATTCTTATATGATGATAGTTGTACAATATATAAAATTAAGCTTTCAGATGTATGACGTGGTGCAAAAGTCAGTTAACAATCATAAATTCACAGTTAGCTGACTTTTGGCCCATTCTGCGCATCTAATTCTGATCATAATATTGCACTATATCTTTAAAAAATTAATTCAATATCTCCTTAATTTGAAATTATTTTGTTTATTTAAAATTTATTTATATAATTTTAATATTTTTGGCTCTGATTGTTGGATAAAGAGTACATCATTTAAATTTAAAGATTATATCTGTATAATAACGTTAATTTTTTATTATGAAAAGTGGATTTATTTATTAAAACAAAAGTAGAGTAGATCAAAGATTGGAGAATAAATATAAAAATTTTGAAAGATAACCTTGTACAGTCTTATGTTTTAAGTAAATAAGTTTACTGTACAGTATTTAATTTAGAATGTAGTGAGTTTAATGAACTATATATTTCTAAATAATATTAATATCTAGCAATTTGTTTATCAAGTGTTAGTATTATATAATATACCTGTATGTTAGATAATACTTACCAAAGGTCTATCCTATTATAACTGCAGAAACCTTCAAATTATAATTCATATTTTTTCCTAAATTGGTTTCCAAAGATTAACTATTTTGAAAACAATGATATTTCTTAAAATATATCTTTTGTTCTTAGATAGCTTTTTATTGTTTCTGTTGATTGTAATTTTGTGTTTGCCTTCAAAAATTGTTTTTAAAAAATTATTTCTAGCAGAATCTAAAAATAAAAATAGTATATATTTTATTATTTCAATGTAATTAAAAAGATGTCTTGATATTCTTATATTCTCCTTTAAAGGCAACTTGTTTTTTATGAATTAATGGGAATGGTTATTTATAGAATTTCTTGATTAAAAAAAATAATTGTTTTCCACTCTTCATTTGAATTGGATAATATGTTCTTTTATATCAATTTGATGTCTTTTTTTGAATATATATTGTAAAATAAAGGATAAGAATGTCGGATTAATGCATAAAGATATATTTTTGGAACTTTAGACAACAAAAATTTAATTTGTTAAATATACAGTAAACCATTGATTGATTTAGTGGACAAAAAGTTTCTTTCTGGTAGGAAAACTTCTAAATCATTTTATTTGCTAATAGAGTATGATAAAAGGTTGGTTTAAAGAGCCAATAAGTATAAATTATTCAATGTATATTATAATATTATTTTATTCGTACTTAACTCCTGTCTTCCACATATTAAGTTTGTTATTAATATGTTAATAAAAATTATTCGATTTTAACAGTTTTCGGTATTAGCGGACACCCCTTCCCCAATTAGTCCATTTAATCGAGGGTTTAATGTATTTAAACTTTATTATGATACCTAAATTTTAAATTATAACCTATTAATCTTTTTTGATAATTTATAAAGTGAAGGGCATCACTGGAATGGCTTAATTGGCAATGTGGATTATGTAAAATGTCAATTTGAAAACTACCTTCCAATGTTAAAATTAAAAAAAAATTGAGCCATTAAAATGAATACTTAATAAATAGTTGAAGCATTTTGTTATGACAAAATAACTTCTTTAGGAATCATGAATAAAAGAATATTTGTTCATTCTATTCACAATTCTTGAAGAAATTATTTTGTAGTAATAAAAATACTAAAAATGTTCATAAAATATTCATCTTTAATTACTTATATATTGATTTTAACATTGGGAAAATGATCCTAAAAGTTCATCTTGCTATTATGGTAAAATATCTAATTGTAAAATGTTTATAATAATTTTTTATAATTGTTAAAAATTAAAATTCGTTAGAATTAAAAAAACTTAAATTTAAAATTTTATATAATTAAATTAATATTTATTATATAAAAACTTTTAACTTTATCATTAATTTTTTTAGAATATATTTTATCATATTGCTTTTATTCAGTTTAGATATCAGTTGTTTTTATTAGATTATAGGTTTCTCATAATCTTACTATATTTTTAGATTTATATAAGTCATTTAATGAAAAATTATATAAAGTGGTAAGGTTATATAATTTATAATATTGATTTTCTAATGTTTCTGTACAATTGCTTTCTGTTCAAAAGCAACCTGTCCAGTTCTTTTATCATTGTATACGTATTTGTCCATAAAGTCACGAATCAACAGAAAAACACTTATTTATAAGGATGGCTACAATTGTTTGAAATGCAACTCAATAAACTCAAACAGTATTTGTAAGCAGAAAAGCAGGTTCTTTTGAATGCTGTGCTTTCCCAACAAAAAAATGATTAAATATAAATCATGAATTGTAGAGAAAGATTCTATTATTTGATTTGGAAGGCTATCTGCATACATCATTTTAATTTTTTACTGGCAACATTGATGATTTGTTATAAACAAGTTTATTATGTAATTTTGATTCAAGTTTAAAACAAAAACAAAAATTATATATATGATTTATCTTATATTGAAATTGCATAAACAATATCTGTTGCATAATAATTGATGTGAATCTGCTTTTTGTTTGTATTATACAAAGTTCCATTTCAACAGTAGGTTGAATTATTGAATTTTTAGATGCACGTATATTAAAATCAATTAAAGTGATAGAAAATAAATACTAAATGACATAAATATATTATCTCTCTGTTTTCCATCAACTATCTTGAAAAGTTCCAAGTAATGATGTAGGAAAAAAATTAAAATTTTACATAATAATTATTACATGCTTATAAACATCTCAAAGTCTAATATTTTATAATGAAAGCAAACTGGATTTAAATTGGGCTACTTTACCACTACTATTAATAATTAATAGTAGCAGTAAATCAGCTTGATTTAAATCTGGTAATTGTTTTGTTTTATTACATGCTTACTCTGCTGTATTTCAAACTCAGTAACACTCTAGTGAGGGCAGTCTTGTAAGAAAATAAGAAAATGTGCTTACTGGCACATATAGTAATGCTTCGACTTACGCTACCCCGACTTACGCGAACCTAGAGTTACACGATTTTAAAATCTTGTCAATTCGTATTTTGTTTGAGCGCTACGCGACTCTTGATTACTCCCCCCACACTATTGTTTGGCTTACATGTTCGGATGTGTTGCACAGAATCGACACATAGCTACAATTTATTTTGTGTTATTTATTTCTGTTTGTTATATCTACGAAGACTTGAGAGACTCTATGTGGTGATTTCTCGTAACCGTGAACGTATCAAAAGGCGAGATAAGATTAACGAGAACATTTATTAGCTTCCATACATCTGACTTGGATTTTACACAAATTGCGAAATTATACCCCGACTTACGCGAATTCGACTTACACAGTTATCGCTCAGTCCCACCTATCGCATAAGTTTGGGGTATTACTGTACTCTTTTCACACTTATTCATATTTGTAAAAACACACAAAGAAGAAAAGTTTTTCAGACTCATCCTCCTACTAGAGAAAGGAACATAAAAATTTATAATATTGATAGGCCATCTTGCAATTTTTCCACAAATAAACTCACTAATCCTGATTGAAGAAATTTCAAGTTTAAATTTAGTGAAGGTTGAAATCACCACTGCTCTAGACCAGTGTTTCTTAACGGGGGGCTGCGGCCCCCTGGGGGTCCATAAGAAGTTTGCCGGGGGGCCGCCAAATTATGCAAAATTTCCTTCAGAATATAATAAAAAGAAAATTGATGTATAACCAAATATCGTATTGAAAAGTGAAATAAGAAAGATAAAAAAAACTAAATATGAAAACTTTCTTTATTTCTTATTTCTTCCTACATACAACTTTGTTAGTACAGAAGAAATAAATGCAAATATGTTACTTACACCACAGTATTTACTTCTTTAATTCCAAAGTAATTCTAAGAAACTTTTAATGCTTGAAATTTTAAAAATAAAGCAATAATAAAAAAATCAATTTATTATAGATAATGTAACAAATATAAATTATTAGGTATTTAAAAAAATGGGGGTCACAAAAAAATTATGAAATATTTGGTGGGCCGCGAGTATAAAATGGTTAAGAACCACTGCTATAGACTATGAAGGCATGTACTGCTATCCTAAACTAGATCCATGCATAGATGCTCTGAGACTTTTTAGTGTCACCACTGAAATCACAGAAAAGGGGAATTTCTTATGACATTCTTCATTCTTCACATTTGAAGGGCATTTTTACGAACAGAAAATGAGGCACTAGAATCAGGAACTTTATATGATGTATTTGTAAGAAAATTAGAAAATAATATCTTAAAACTTTGTAAATGAAATTTATGAAGTTTTAAGATATTATTTGTTATATAATAATATTCATTAAATAACTATTCTTTGCTGGGTTTTTGGCGTTTTTGTCATTATTTTATTAAACATCCAGATTTTTGTGTAATATTTAAATAATATAATTATCTTGAGGAATGATAACCACATTAATAGATTTGTAGATTTTAACAACTCATGTGGACTGTCCTAAAGTGGAATAGAAAAGCTACACATTAGAACATTTTTTAGATATATTATTGGCTTCAAAACATGGGCAAATATATAATTATATACAGGGTTCCTATGCACTTGGAAAATCAGGGATTTTCACTATGTTTGGAAAAAGTCATGGAAAGTCAGGGAATTTGTCAAAAAGTCAGGGAATCTGTCTGCTTAGCTGCCATGTTGATTTCGTTTGCAGAATATGGCTGACCAAGTGTAGCCATTTGCAGGCAGCAAGAAATAATGCTGCAACCTTTATTATGAATATAACAGAATCCATTTTTCTATTGAAACATTTTTAGTATTAGAGGACATCACTAGATGTACAAATTCGTCTTTTATAAAAGTGCGGATTCCAGCATATAATGAACAAATAAATTTTAATGTTCAAACGTTTACAACCATCTTTCAGAGGCCCTCATCATTCCTGATGAGGACCTTTGAAAGACAGCCAAAAACGTTTGAACATTAAAATTTATTTGTTCATTATATGCTGAAATTTGCACTTAGGTGTCAAGTTGTTTGTTTAACACTAAACATAGAGGAGTGGCAATGGGAAGTCCCATATCCAGGGCACTATGTGAGGTAGTACTAAGGACATTAGAGAATTCCATCTTAAAGAATTACGAAGTTCATATGCTAATATATGCATGATATGTTAATGATGTCTTGATTATATGGAAAGAAAAACCAGACATACAACAATTTCTCAGAGACATTAATGCTAACAATATGGTCTAGAGCTTGAGCTAGAACAACAAAACAATCAAAAGATACACTTCCTAGATATATCAATAGAAGTAGAAAAAGGAGGGGAAATCACTACTAAAGTTTAATAATACCATGGATCTCCCACGACCCAGCAAGTTATAAACTGGCAGCATTCAGCACTTGTAAAAAGAGTGAACATGCATTGCAGCAAAGTGCAGGACAGACATAAAGAATTAGACATCAAAAAGTTAGCATGGCAGGTCAATCAGAATAAAATAAAGGCCTTAATCAATAAAATAAGAAAAGGCGATAATGAAAGTAATGAATAGGGAAGAGTAAAAGAGAACACAGTACTGGAATACATGGCACCCTTAACCAACATTTACAAAGAAATAGGAGCAGCTACTAACAAAAAGATAGTATTTAAAAGGAACCCAACAGTATATCAGATGCTATGTACAGACAAAGATCCTAGAGACCAGAACCTTATTTCTGGAGTTTACAGAATACCCGTACAAGATGAGAGGCAGCAAAAAGAACTGTACTACATTGGAGCTACAAGGAGGTCATTAAAAGAAAGAATAAAAGAGCACAAAAGGAATGTGCAGAATGAGCAACCAGTCACTGCCTTAGTGACGTATGTTATAGCAGAATTGTTACTTGCTTTATGTACTGTACATGTTTTGTCTTAGTATTATTATTTGGTCTAGTAGTTTGATGCATTATTTGTTGTTTTTTTATATCTCAATGTTGTCATTATCTATAATGTCTTAATTATTATGTTCTGTTTATTTCAAATTTTAACTGTTTTGGTTGAACATTCAAAAATTTGTAAATGGTAAACAGATAAATTTATGAAAATTCCTTATTAATTAAAGAACTCTTGACACTGGCCTGTTAACTAGGCCAATGGTCCCAATTAGTGGTACACGTACCCCTGGGGGTACGCAAAATTGCATGAAGGGGTACACGGGGCAATCTAAAATCGGTCGATTTAAAATTTAAATGCATGAGATGAAGCAATAAAAAAAATAATGGCTGGACCATCAAAAATTCAGCAATTTACAACATGATGTAGAATGCACAAATTCATTTATTTACAACTAAAAATATTCTCGAAATTTCATCAAAAAAATGCATTTGTGACAATACCTAAATGAAATTCTCATGCATGAAACAAAAATTATACAATTAACATTATTATCATGTCAGCGAAGTGGCAATAAAATATTTACTACCATTTTGCACAACATACCTCTGCGAGAGTGGATTTTCAGCCATGACAAACATGAAAACTAAACATCATCACCAACTTCAACTCGAAGATGACTTGAGACTGAAGCTGACAAAAAGCAACCAGATTTTACAAAGTTGTGCAAAGAAAATCATGCACATTTGTCGCATTAAAATTAAATTAGAATTGTATTTTAAAGGTAATAAATGTAAAAAAAATTTATTCTATTTATCACTAGCTGTCTACTCACAGCTTCGCCTGCATTATATCGAATTTTCTCGCAGTAAAATGTAGCCTATGTCCATCTCCAACATGTAAGCTATCTCTGTGCCAAATTTTATTAAAACCTGTTCAGCGGTTTAGACGTGAAAAGGTAACAGACAGAATTACCTTCAAATTTATATTAGTATGGATTAATATGAATTTCTGTTATAAGGAGTATGCGAGTTTGAGCTCTTTCTTGAAGTGGTACACAGGAAAAACTAATTGGGAACCACTGAACTAGGCCAAAAACATTAGTTTGAAAATATATTACTGTTTATGGTGGTGTTCCTTCTTTATAATTATTGCAAAATGTGGAGAGATAATAAACACTATTGGAACATCCTATTATTGCATGCAAATTTTATAATTAAAATTAATATAATTATGTAATAAAATTACCAAGGTATTTCAAATTAGTTATTCAAGACAAAGTTGCTATTTTTACTTTGTAAAAATGAATAAATAGATAAACAGTAACCAAAGTTTAGATTAATTAATCATAAAATCTAAACAGCCAGATTTTTCAAACTACTTTTTATGTTAATTTTTTAAATTGTCAGATTTTTGGCTACATTTATGCTAAGTAGATAAGATTTTTCACATCTTCCAATATTACATGCATTATTTTTGCTTGCTAAGATGATCAAATGTGATTTATTCTATTATAAGAATGCTGTCATCTTTTTATTCTTACATTATGCATATTATGTGTATGCATTTTGTTTAATAGTGGGTTTTGAGGTTAATTGCCTTCATTAATTATAAATTCATAAAGCCTTGAGCACATGACAAATTACTTCATAGAATTGCTTTTTACAATGATATTTGATGATGATGTAGCAGGTTTAAATGTATGTTTTACGTTTCTATTGATTTTGTAGTGTAGGCCTAAAGGATTGTGCACTGTTCCATTTAAAAAAGTTTGTAATCTTCATTAAAGAATGTTGCTCTTGGCATGTAACAAATTATTAAGTTTCTTGTACTGTTAGATAATGATAATTGTTATATTGCAAGTATTATTTAATTTGCACTATGTAACAATTGATTTCTCTGAGTTTGAAGATTCTATAAGATTTTATATGCCTCTTTAATAAGCATTTTTAATTTTTTCATTTCTGTTTTGATTATTACAAATAGTTCTTATAACAGAATAGATCAAAAATTGAAGAATGTGAAATTTATGCTAAATTCATTTTTATTTTTGTTTATTTTTAGTTGAAACAAAAATTTTTTGAATGAAATTAAGATCCAGAATCTTTTCTACTAATTTTTCAGGTCAAGTAAATAGAAAAATAAGGACTAATACTTAAGTTCAGATATATAAATAAAATCGCTCCAGAATATTTTAGAAAAGAAAATGCCAAATTTTGGTAGATTTTTCTAGGCTGTTTTATAACTGTTTATTAATTTTATTATATAATTTGGAATAGAGATAGGTGGAGTTACTAAGTAGTGTTTAAATAATACTGGAATAGAAAGGCATGGCTATCTAATTGACATAGATAGCCAGAGGGGTGTCTGACTGATGTAATAAGAACATAATCTATATGATTATGAAGGATTTTATTATATACAGATAAATATTTAAGATTGACTTAGATGTCTGATATAACTTGATGTTAGAGGAGGTTTGTTCAGATCAGCTGTGAGCTGGTCTTTCACTCTATTTTTTTGTAAAATTAAGCATTATAAACAAATTTCTAATATTTTTATGTATTTGAGATACAAAATTTTAGAACATTTAGCATTTTATTACAATAAAGAAAGAAATGTAAAAGTGATTTATTTCAAAATATAAAACTTCAGAATATGTAGAATTTTATCTAGATATTTCTAAAGTTATTAATATAGAAAATTAATTCAAATTACTAAATTATTTGAAATAATGACTCCACCTATCTCTAGTCTAAATTACATTAATTAATTAATGGACTAATTGCTAGATTATTACTAGACTTTACAGGCTAACCGGAAAAATATTCAATGATTTCTTATGCTATACCTTCCATATTAATCAGAATCTTAACTTTTGAACAAGTTTATACAAATTCCTCAATTAAAACTATACAATTGACAACAGTTAAAACAACAATTGACTCAAAAACTCAGTAAAGAAAAACATTTACAATCCAGACATAATCTAGGAAAAAGCCTTTTTACATTCCTACAGTTATTGGAGAGAGCCAGTTTATTATAGTTAACCTTGGCAAGCTAAACATTTATACAGTATATTACAAGATTTTGCACACACATAAATATCGATTTTACTAGTTTTGTAATTGTTTTTAATATTCTTTTGGATATTATGTTTTAATAAAACTCTAATTGAGAAACCATTTTTATTTATACAGAATGATTTAATTTTGTGTATTAAGAACTTTGGAAAAATAAAATTTTATTTGTTTTATAATATAATTAATCAGGCCTTATCTATATAATAAAAGTTACACACTTGAAAATAATTATGTGGTATGTGTTGTAATCTGAATCAGAAAATTTAAATGTTATAGTGGAAAATTAAATATGAATTAAAATAATAAAAACAAGTTTTTGTTTAAAACTTATTAACAATTTTGCCTAAAATAAGTTTTATCAGACTTGCTGTAAAAATTTAAACTATGTTTGAAAAGGGTAGAATATAATTTAGAACTTAAAATTAAAAATTTAAAAAAATATTTTGTTTATTGTTAAATCACTACATACATAAAACTTAATAAATAACCAATCTTGATAACCAGCACACAAACTGTATGACAAGTCATCAGGTGCAGAGTTATGTGAAACAGAATATAACATTAGCTTCATTAAGCTAATATATTCTGTTTTATGTAACTAAAGACCTAATGATGATCTGCAAAAGAGTGAAATATTCAACATCAGCTATAATAAAATCAAATATGTAAATTAGAACCCTGTTTATCTGTACAGAGTAGATTGGAATAAAGTTTAAATATAAAATTTTATGTGACCATAATTACTATAACTTGCATGATAGTCACACAAGAATAATGGAATTGCATTTTTCAATGTAATTCTATTTGTGATATGAATGTTTAATAAAACTGCTTCTGCAAGTAAAGTTTCTATTTGTAAGAATGGAAACTAATTTAGAACAATTTCATTTTTTAACTTTTTTTTTTTTTTGTTGAACAGATGATGAGAAATAGCTTTCTAATTGGAAATAAAATAGTTTGACTAAGCAAATTTAAAACATAAAAATTGTAAATGGCATAATCATTGTTTTCAATTTTTGTGATTATTTTTATTATTTAGTAGTTTGATTTAAAATAATANTAAAATAGTAATTCTTGTATAGGTATATAAATGAGTCTCTTACAGTATTTTTGAATTACATTAATATTGTGTGCCATTTTCATGTTTATTCATAATAATTCTTATATGATGATAGTTGTACAATATATAAAATTAAGCTTTCAGATGTATGACGTGGTGCAAAAGTCAGTTAACAATCATAAATTCACAGTTAGCTGACTTTTGGCCCATTCTGCGCATCTAATTCTGATCATAATATTGCACTATATCTTTAAAAAATTAATTCAATATCTCCTTAATTTGAAATTATTTTGTTTATTTAAAATTTATTTATATAATTTTAATATTTTTGGCTCTGATTGTTGGATAAAGAGTACATCATTTAAATTTAAAGATTATATCTGTATAATAACGTTAATTTTTTATTATGAAAAGTGGATTTATTTATTAAAACAAAAGTAGAGTAGATCAAAGATTGGAGAATAAATATAAAAATTTTGAAAGATAACCTTGTACAGTCTTATGTTTTAAGTAAATAAGTTTACTGTACAGTATTTAATTTAGAATGTAGTGAGTTTAATGAACTATATATTTCTAAATAATATTAATATCTAGCAATTTGTTTATCAAGTGTTAGTATTATATAATATACCTGTATGTTAGATAATACTTACCAAAGGTCTATCCTATTATAACTGCAGAAACCTTCAAATTATAATTCATATTTTTTCCTAAATTGGTTTCCAAAGATTAACTATTTTGAAAACAATGATATTTCTTAAAATATATCTTTTGTTCTTAGATAGCTTTTTATTGTTTCTGTTGATTGTAATTTTGTGTTTGCCTTCAAAAATTGTTTTTAAAAAATTATTTCTAGCAGAATCTAAAAATAAAAATAGTATATATTTTATTATTTCAATGTAATTAAAAAGATGTCTTGATATTCTTATATTCTCCTTTAAAGGCAACTTGTTTTTTATGAATTAATGGGAATGGTTATTTATAGAATTTCTTGATTAAAAAAAATAATTGTTTTCCACTCTTCATTTGAATTGGATAATATGTTCTTTTATATCAATTTGATGTCTTTTTTTGAATATATATTGTAAAATAAAGGATAAGAATGTCGGATTAATGCATAAAGATATATTTTTGGAACTTTAGACAACAAAAATTTAATTTGTTAAATATACAGTAAACCATTGATTGATTTAGTGGACAAAAAATTTCTTTCTGGTAGGAAAACTTCTAAATCATTTTATTTGCTAATAGAGTATGATAAAAGGTTGGTTTAAAGAGCCAATAAGTATAAATTATTCAATGTATATTATAATATTATTTTATTCGTACTTAACTCCTGTCTTCCACATATTAAGTTTGTTATTAATATGTTAATAAAAATTATTCGATTTTAACAGTTTTCGGTATTAGCGGACACCCCTTCCCCAATTAGTCCATTTAATCGAGGGTTTAATGTATTTAAACTTTATTATGATACCTAAATTTTAAATTATAACCTATTAATCTTTTTTGATAATTTATAAAGTGAAGGGCATCACTGGAATGGCTTAATTGGCAATGTGGATTATGTAAAATGTCAATTTGAAAACTACCTTCCAATGTTAAAATTAAAAAAAAATTGAGCCATTAAAATGAATACTTAATAAATAGTTGAAGCATTTTGTTATGACAAAATAACTTCTTTAGGAATCATGAATAAAAGAATATTTGTTCATTCTATTCACAATTCTTGAAGAAATTATTTTGTAGTAATAAAAATACTAAAAATGTTCATAAAATATTCATCTTTAATTACTTATATATTGATTTTAACATTGGGAAAATGATCCTAAAAGTTCATCTTGCTATTATGGTAAAATATCTAATTGTAAAATGTTTATAATAATTTTTTATAATTGTTAAAAATTAAAATTCGTTAGAATTAAAAAAACTTAAATTTAAAATTTTATATAATTAAATTAATATTTATTATATAAAAACTTTTAACTTTATCATTAATTTTTTTAGAATATATTTTATCATATTGCTTTTATTCAGTTTAGATATCAGTTGTTTTTATTAGATTATAGGTTTCTCATAATCTTACTATATTTTTAGATTTATATAAGTCATTTAATGAAAAATTATATAAAGTGGTAAGGTTATATAATTTATAATATTGATTTTCTAATGTTTCTGTACAATTGCTTTCTGTTCAAAAGCAACCTGTCCAGTTCTTTTATCATTGTATACGTATTTGTCCATAAAGTCACGAATCAACAGAAAAACACTTATTTATAAGGATGGCTACAATTGTTTGAAATGCAACTCAATAAACTCAAACAGTATTTGTAAGCAGAAAAGCAGGTTCTTTTGAATGCTGTGCTTTCCCAACAAAAAAATGATTAAATATAAATCATGAATTGTAGAGAAAGATTCTATTATTTGATTTGGAAGGCTATCTGCATACATCATTTTAATTTTTTACTGGCAACATTGATGATTTGTTATAAACAAGTTTATTATGTAATTTTGATTCAAGTTTAAAACAAAAACAAAAATTATATATATGATTTATCTTATATTGAAATTGCATAAACAATATCTGTTGCATAATAATTGATGTGAATCTGCTTTTTGTTTGTATTATACAAAGTTCCATTTCAACAGTAGGTTGAATTATTGAATTTTTAGATGCACGTATATTAAAATCAATTAAAGTGATAGAAAATAAATACTAAATGACATAAATATATTATCTCTCTGTTTTCCATCAACTATCTTGAAAAGTTCCAAGTAATGATGTAGGAAAAAAATTAAAATTTTACATAATAATTATTACATGCTTATAAACATCTCAAAGTCTAATATTTTATAATGAAAGCAAACTGGATTTAAATTGGGCTACTTTACCACTACTATTAATAATTAATAGTAGCAGTAAATCAGCTTGATTTAAATCTGGTAATTGTTTTGTTTTATTACATGCTTACTCTGCTGTATTTCAAACTCAGTAACACTCTAGTGAGGGCAGTCTTGTAAGAAAATAAGAAAATGTGCTTACTGGCACATATAGTAATGCTTCGACTTACGCTACCCCGACTTACGCGAACCTAGAGTTACACGATTTTAAAATCTTGTCAATTCGTATTTTGTTTGAGCGCTACGCGACTCTTGATTACTCCCCCCACACTATTGTTTGGCTTACATGTTCGGATGTGTTGCACAGAATCGACACATAGCTACAATTTATTTTGTGTTATTTATTTCTGTTTGTTATATCTACGAAGACTTGAGAGACTCTATGTGGTGATTTCTCGTAACCGTGAACGTATCAAAAGGCGAGATAAGATTAACGAGAACATTTATTAGCTTCCATACATCTGACTTGGATTTTACACAAATTGCGAAATTATACCCCGACTTACGCGAATTCGACTTACACAGTTATCGCTCAGTCCCACCTATCGCATAAGTTTGGGGTATTACTGTACTCTTTTCACACTTATTCATATTTGTAAAAACACACAAAGAAGAAAAGTTTTTCAGACTCATCCTCCTACTAGAGAAAGGAACATAAAAATTTATAATATTGATAGGCCATCTTGCAATTTTTCCACAAATAAACTCACTAATCCTGATTGAAGAAATTTCAAGTTTAAATTTAGTGAAGGTTGAAATCACCACTGCTCTAGACCAGTGTTTCTTAACGGGGGGCTGCGGCCCCCTGGGGGTCCATAAGAAGTTTGCCGGGGGGCCGCCAAATTATGCAAAATTTCCTTCAGAATATAATAAAAAGAAAATTGATGTATAACCAAATATCGTATTGAAAAGTGAAATAAGAAAGATAAAAAAAACTAAATACGAAAACTTTATTTATTTCTTATTTCTTCCTACATACAACTTTGTTAGTACAGAAGAAATAAATGCAAATATGTTACTTACACCACAGTATTTACTTCTTTAATTCCAAAGTAATTCTAAGAAACTTTTAATGCTTGAAATTTTAAAAATAAAGCAATAATAAAAAAATCAATTTATTATAGATAATGTAACAAATATAAATTATTAGGTATTTAAAAAAATGGGGGTCACAAAAAAATTATGAAATATTTGGTGGGCCGCGAGTATAAAATGGTTAAGAACCACTGCTATAGACTATGAAGGCATGTACTGCTATCCTAAACTAGATCCATGCATAGATGCTCTGAGACTTTTTAGTGTCACCACTGAAATCACAGAAAAGGGGAATTTCTTATGACATTCTTCATTCTTCACATTTGAAGGGCATTTTTACGAACAGAAAATGAGGCACTAGAATCAGGAACTTTATATGATGTATTTGTAAGAAAATTAGAAAATAATATCTTAAAACTTTGTAAATGAAATTTATGAAGTTTTAAGATATTATTTGTTATATAATAATATTCATTAAATAACTATTCTTTGCTGGGTTTTTGGCGTTTTTGTCATTATTTTATTAAACATCCAGATTTTTGTGTAATATTTAAATAATATAATTATCTTGAGGAATGATAACCACATTAATAGATTTGTAGATTTTAACAACTCATGTGGACTGTCCTAAAGTGGAATAGAAAAGCTACACATTAGAACATTTTTTAGATATATTATTGGCTTCAAAACATGGGCAAATATATAATTATATACAGGGTTCCTATGCACTTGGAAAATCAGGGATTTTCACTATGTTTGGAAAAAGTCATGGAAAGTCAGGGAATTTGTCAAAAAGTCAGGGAATCTGTCTGCTTAGCTGCCATGTTGATTTCGTTTGCAGAATATGGCTGACCAAGTGTAGCCATTTGCAGGCAGCAAGAAATAATGCTGCAACCTTTATTATGAATATAACAGAATCCATTTTTCTATTGAAACATTTTTAGTATTAGAGGACATCACTAGATGTACAAATTCGTCTTTTATAAAAGTGCGGATTCCAGCATATAATGAACAAATAAATTTTAATGTTCAAACGTTTACAACCATCTTTCAGAGGCCCTCATCATTCCTGATGAGGACCTTTGAAAGACAGCCAAAAACGTTTGAACATTAAAATTTATTTGTTCATTATATGCTGAAATTTGCACTTAGGTGTCAAGTTGTTTGTTTAACACTAAACATAGAGGAGTGGCAATGGGAAGTCCCATATCCAGGGCACTATGTGAGGTAGTACTAAGGACATTAGAGAATTCCATCTTAAAGAATTACGAAGTTCATATGCTAATATATGCATGATATGTTAATGATGTCTTGATTATATGGAAAGAAAAACCAGACATACAACAATTTCTCAGAGACATTAATGCTAACAATATGGTCTAGAGCTTGAGCTAGAACAACAAAACAATCAAAAGATACACTTCCTAGATATATCAATAGAAGTAGAAAAAGGAGGGGAAATCACTACTAAAGTTTAATAATACCATGGATCTCCCACGACCCAGCAAGTTATAAACTGGCAGCATTCAGCACTTGTAAAAAGAGTGAACATGCATTGCAGCAAAGTGCAGGACAGACATAAAGAATTAGACATCAAAAAGTTAGCATGGCAGGTCAATCAGAATAAAATAAAGGCCTTAATCAATAAAATAAGAAAAGGCGATAATGAAAGTAATGAATAGGGAAGAGTAAAAGAGAACACAGTACTGGAATACATGGCACCCTTAACCAACATTTACAAAGAAATAGGAGCAGCTACTAACAAAAAGATAGTATTTAAAAGGAACCCAACAGTATATCAGATGCTATGTACAGACAAAGATCCTAGAGACCAGAACCTTATTTCTGGAGTTTACAGAATACCCGTACAAGATGAGAGGCAGCAAAAAGAACTGTACTACATTGGAGCTACAAGGAGGTCATTAAAAGAAAGAATAAAAGAGCACAAAAGGAATGTGCAGAATGAGCAACCAGTCACTGCCTTAGTGACGTATGTTATAGCAGAATTGTTACTTGCTTTATGTACTGTACATGTTTTGTCTTAGTATTATTATTTGGTCTAGTAGTTTGATGCATTATTTGTTGTTTTTTTATATCTCAATGTTGTCATTATCTATAATGTCTTAATTATTATGTTCTGTTTATTTCAAATTTTAACTGTTTTGGTTGAACATTCAAAAATTTGTAAATGGTAAACAGATAAATTTATGAAAATTCCTTATTAATTAAAGAACTCTTGACACTGGCCTGTTAACTAGGCCAATGGTCCCAATTAGTGGTACACGTACCCCTGGGGGTACGCAAAATTGCATGAAGGGGTACACGGGGCAATCTAAAATCGGTCGATTTAAAATTTAAATGCATGAGATGAAGCAATAAAAAAAATAATGGCTGGACCATCAAAAATTCAGCAATTTACAACATGATGTAGAATGCACAAATTCATTTATTTACAACTAAAAATATTCTCGAAATTTCATCAAAAAAATGCATTTGTGACAATACCTAAATGAAATTCTCATGCATGAAACAAAAATTATACAATTAACATTATTATCATGTCAGCGAAGTGGCAATAAAATATTTACTACCATTTTGCACAACATACCTCTGCGAGAGTGGATTTTCAGCCATGACAAACATGAAAACTAAACATCATCACCAACTTCAACTCGAAGATGACTTGAGACTGAAGCTGACAAAAAGCAACCAGATTTTACAAAGTTGTGCAAAGAAAATCATGCACATTTGTCGCATTAAAATTAAATTAGAATTGTATTTTAAAGGTAATAAATGTAAAAAAAATTTATTCTATTTATCACTAGCTGTCTACTCACAGCTTCGCCTGCATTATATCGAATTTTCTCGCAGTAAAATGTAGCCTATGTCCATCTCCAACATGTAAGCTATCTCTGTGCCAAATTTTATTAAAACCTGTTCAGCGGTTTAGACGTGAAAAGGTAACAGACAGAATTACCTTCAAATTTATATTAGTATGGATTAATATGAATTTCTGTTATAAGGAGTATGCGAGTTTGAGCTCTTTCTTGAAGTGGTACACAGGAAAAACTAATTGGGAACCACTGAACTAGGCCAAAAACATTAGTTTGAAAATATATTACTGTTTATGGTGGTGTTCCTTCTTTATAATTATTGCAAAATGTGGAGAGATAATAAACACTATTGGAACATCCTATTATTGCATGCAAATTTTATAATTAAAATTAATATAATTATGTAATAAAATTACCAAGGTATTTCAAATTAGTTATTCAAGACAAAGTTGCTATTTTTACTTTGTAAAAATGAATAAATAGATAAACAGTAACCAAAGTTTAGATTAATTAATCATAAAATCTAAACAGCCAGATTTTTCAAACTACTTTTTATGTTAATTTTTTAAATTGTCAGATTTTTGGCTACATTTATGCTAAGTAGATAAGATTTTTCACATCTTCCAATATTACATGCATTATTTTTGCTTGCTAAGATGATCAAATGTGATTTATTCTATTATAAGAATGCTGTCATCTTTTTATTCTTACATTATGCATATTATGTGTATGCATTTTGTTTAATAGTGGGTTTTGAGGTTAATTGCCTTCATTAATTATAAATTCATAAAGCCTTGAGCACATGACAAATTACTTCATAGAATTGCTTTTTACAATGATATTTGATGATGATGTAGCAGGTTTAAATGTATGTTTTACGTTTCTATTGATTTTGTAGTGTAGGCCTAAAGGATTGTGCACTGTTCCATTTAAAAAAGTTTGTAATCTTCATTAAAGAATGTTGCTCTTGGCATGTAACAAATTATTAAGTTTCTTGTACTGTTAGATAATGATAATTGTTATATTGCAAGTATTATTTAATTTGCACTATGTAACAATTGATTTCTCTGAGTTTGAAGATTCTATAAGATTTTATATGCCTCTTTAATAAGCATTTTTAATTTTTTCATTTCTGTTTTGATTATTACAAATAGTTCTTATAACAGAATAGATCAAAAATTGAAGAATGTGAAATTTATGCTAAATTCATTTTTATTTTTGTTTATTTTTAGTTGAAACAAAAATTTTTTGAATGAAATTAAGATCCAGAATCTTTTCTACTAATTTTTCAGGTCAAGTAAATAGAAAAATAAGGACTAATACTTAAGTTCAGATATATAAATAAAATCGCTCCAGAATATTTTAGAAAAGAAAATGCCAAATTTTGGTAGATTTTTCTAGGCTGTTTTATAACTGTTTATTAATTTTATTATATAATTTGGAATAGAGATAGGTGGAGTTACTAAGTAGTGTTTAAATAATACTGGAATAGAAAGGCATGGCTATCTAATTGACATAGATAGCCAGAGGGGTGTCTGACTGATGTAATAAGAACATAATCTATATGATTATGAAGGATTTTATTATATACAGATAAATATTTAAGATTGACTTAGATGTCTGATATAACTTGATGTTAGAGGAGGTTTGTTCAGATCAGCTGTGAGCTGGTCTTTCACTCTATTTTTTTGTAAAATTAAGCATTATAAACAAATTTCTAATATTTTTATGTATTTGAGATACAAAATTTTAGAACATTTAGCATTTTATTACAATAAAGAAAGAAATGTAAAAGTGATTTATTTCAAAATATAAAACTTCAGAATATGTAGAATTTTATCTAGATATTTCTAAAGTTATTAATATAGAAAATTAATTCAAATTACTAAATTATTTGAAATAATGACTCCACCTATCTCTAGTCTAAATTACATTAATTAATTAATGGACTAATTGCTAGATTATTACTAGACTTTACAGGCTAACCGGAAAAATATTCAATGATTTCTTATGCTATACCTTCCATATTAATCAGAATCTTAACTTTTGAACAAGTTTATACAAATTCCTCAATTAAAACTATACAATTGACAACAGTTAAAACAACAATTGACTCAAAAACTCAGTAAAGAAAAACATTTACAATCCAGACATAATCTAGGAAAAAGCCTTTTTACATTCCTACAGTTATTGGAGAGAGCCAGTTTATTATAGTTAACCTTGGCAAGCTAAACATTTATACAGTATATTACAAGATTTTGCACACACATAAATATCGATTTTACTAGTTTTGTAATTGTTTTTAATATTCTTTTGGATATTATGTTTTAATAAAACTCTAATTGAGAAACCATTTTTATTTATACAGAATGATTTAATTTTGTGTATTAAGAACTTTGGAAAAATAAAATTTTATTTGTTTTATAATATAATTAATCAGGCCTTATCTATATAATAAAAGTTACACACTTGAAAATAATTATGTGGTATGTGTTGTAATCTGAATCAGAAAATTTAAATGTTATAGTGGAAAATTAAATATGAATTAAAATAATAAAAACAAGTTTTTGTTTAAAACTTATTAACAATTTTGCCTAAAATAAGTTTTATCAGACTTGCTGTAAAAATTTAAACTATGTTTGAAAAGGGTAGAATATAATTTAGAACTTAAAATTAAAAATTTAAAAAAATATTTTGTTTATTGTTAAATCACTACATACATAAAACTTAATAAATAACCAATCTTGATAACCAGCACACAAACTGTATGACAAGTCATCAGGTGCAGAGTTATGTGAAACAGAATATAACATTAGCTTCATTAAGCTAATATATTCTGTTTTATGTAACTAAAGACCTAATGATGATCTGCAAAAGAGTGAAATATTCAACATCAGCTATAATAAAATCAAATATGTAAATTAGAACCCTGTTTATCTGTACAGAGTAGATTGGAATAAAGTTTAAATATAAAATTTTATGTGACCATAATTACTATAACTTGCATGATAGTCACACAAGAATAATGGAATTGCATTTTTCAATGTAATTCTATTTGTGATATGAATGTTTAATAAAACTGCTTCTGCAAGTAAAGTTTCTATTTGTAAGAATGGAAACTAATTTAGAACAATTTCATTTTTTAACTTTTTTTTTTTTTTGTTGAACAGATGATGAGAAATAGCTTTCTAATTGGAAATAAAATAGTTTGACTAAGCAAATTTAAAACATAAAAATTGTAAATGGCATAATCATTGTTTTCAATTTTTGTGATTATTTTTATTATTTAGTAGTTTGATTTAAAATAATAATACAGGTAAAACTTCAGTTTAGTAAATTAACAGGTTTTTTTTTTAAATCCAAGAGTCACTTCCCATAAAGTGTAAATTCCAAAAAAAGTTTTATTTATTTCAATTTAGATTGTATACTTGTTTGTTACAGTCTAGAAACTACAGTGAGTACAAAGCAATAATATATATATAGAAAATGTTAAATAAAAACAAACATTTAAATATCAGTAACAGAATTTTAATGAAAACTTTGAATGTTTTCGGCCTTCACCAAGGCCTGCCTCAGGTTTTTTAATGAAACAGAATTCTAAAATGGAATGTTAGAATGATAATATTTGAAAAATCAATTTTTAAAATTTCGAATACCTCACAACATAAGCCAAATTCGTACGGTAGATAGACTAAAAATTGTAAATGTATGATTATGTCACATGTGCACATTTTAAGATTAAGATGTACATAGTGTCTGAGATAAATTAATATAGGTTAACATTGCCTGAATTTTTCATAAAGGTACCTCCAAGCAAGCAATATTGAATTGAAGTCTTTAAAGTTAATACACTTGCCGATCAGGCTGGCTTTTTGTATTTCCAAAGCCTCCAGGCTACGAATGTAGTTTGTTTGATAGGCCTGCCTAATTAACTTGGTGTTCTGAGGTTCACATGCACGTCTGGGTCTGTGACATACATGGACAAGGTGGTGGTATGCCTGTTGTTTATAAGGTCATATTGATGCTCACATACCCTCTTTTGTATTGATTGTTTAGTTAAGCCAATATACACTAATTCCCTTTGGAATCTATCATTCCTTACTGGTATACAGTACACTCCTGGGGCTCTGCTTTGATCCATCTTATTTTTTGCGTTGCATATCAGCTTAAATATTGTACTGGATCTCCTGTACATGATTTCAGTACCACTATGGCCTGCAATATCTTTGTATAAGGAGTTCAAATGCTGATTGAACTGTACTATGGTGTGCCTGGAGTTTTGATTGCACTGCTGGCTTCTGTTAGAAGTAGTCTGGGTATTGGGAACATTGTGTACAGCAAGATGGTTGGAGTAGGCATGGGCTAAATTACATACTAGGTCTCTTCTGTAGCCATGTTCTACCGCTATATCCTTGATACATTGTAACTCTAGCAAAGTGTTGTCTCAATTGGTGTGATGAGTGTAAGTCCTCTGGTTAGGGCATGGAATGCAGTGATCTTATATGAAATTGGAAGAGTTTGCTGGAATGAATAGTGGTAAGTAGCCCAGTTTGTAATAAATGCTCATTTCCACCCACTCTCTATCGAGACGTATGCTGACATCTAAGAAATGAGCACTAGTGCTACTTATCTGATCCAGCTTTTGCCTTCTAATTGCTGCATCACTAACTTGCATAGGTTCCCTTGATGGGGCTGTCCATGGGTACGCCCTGTTTCTGTATGTGCTGTTGTTGAACTAGAAGACCGAGGTATAGCACATGAGGTATGCAAGCTCCAATATCTGCTTATGATGTGCATGAGCCCCATTCTCACTTAATAAGCAAGATTGCAGCTGTACTGATGGGTATAGGGAAATGAAATCAAATACAATGATGTGGGTCTCATCACCTACCTCTACCTGCCACAAGATATCAATTAAATTGTTGGAGTTATTGAGAGTAAACATATAACCCTTCAAATGGTCCAAGGTGGTGTTGTGTGCAGCCTTCTCCAGTACCTAGTTGGGGAACCTAGCTTTATCTAGAATTAGTCAAAGTGAAGTTGTCCACTTATGCATTTTACTTAAATTGAGGTTTTACTATAATTATTAAATTTGAATTTAAATGATTTGATTTTTCTTCATAAAAATCCAAGTTAAAAGATATCACTATTTTCAAAGGTAAAAAGAAAAGTTTAAAATTATTGTATTTTAATTTTAAAGTTTTGAATGTTGTATTTTCTTTCCTCTGTTCTAATTTGGGTCCTTATTTATTAGTTTCATTTATGTTTTGCTCAGAATTGGACTTTCCAAGGCAAATGCAATAAATTTGAAACTAAATATATTTCATTTGTATTGCAGCCATTTTACTAATTACATCCTATAATGATTGACACATTTACAGAATCTTTAGGTATTTTAAAAGCTCTTACCTTAAAGGTTTATTTATAGATAAGGGCTATTTTATGTAGTATTTGTGGGGGCCGAGGGGGGAGAAATAAAAAATCTCTCGACGAACGATAATATGTGATATGTATCGTCATCGTCTCCCTTGCCGTTTGGATTGCCGAGTGGTAACAATCAACGACATGTGGAAGCAGTTGAGTCAGAGATAGATGCTTCGTTTACAAACAACACAACCGTTTATTAAACACGAAAGAAGCTTACAAGATTACTGCGATCTTGGAAGTTCTACGTCGGCTGCGGTCGCTGGGTCTTCCTCTCCTGTGGTTCCACGATAGTCCCATTTTGAAGGAGTGTCCCTTGTTCGAGAATGAACAATTCCATCACGTCTCGATGACTCCGGGACGATGCGGTCGACTTCCGTTGATGGAACGATGTCGATCCGAGGTCGGGAGATGGAGACGAAGATGGGTGCGAGACACACACACAACAACAGATCCGTCACTTGGAACTTTCGGGAGAAGAAGCCGTCGCGTCCTCGAATTTCCGGGGTTTTATCTGTTTTCTCTCAGATTCCCCTTTCCGATTGGTCTCCCGTCGTCACCTGATGACAATTCGAAACCTTTCGGGGGCGCGGGAGAGGTCAAAATCGAAGTTTAATTCGATCTCCAACCGGAAATGGTCGACGGACTTACCTTCTTTTATTGTTTAAAAGTCTTCTATTGTCTAGCGTCGCGTTTTCATTTTATAAAAATCTATTTCTAACTACTAAATATTTTTTCTCTAAAACAATTATTTTCCGTGAATTTTAGCGAGGGTTCGGACCTGTCCAGAGCCTCACATATTTATGGAATGCTATGCTTTCTTGCTTATGTGAGACTGCATGATTATTGTTGTGGAAAAAATTGTCAATTAGTGTTGTGGAAAAAGTTGTCAAATAAAAATATACAAAAAAAGATTAAAGGTTAAAAAAATTTTGATACTGATATGAAACAAATGTTAGCAATTTGAGAAATTTTCTACTTCAGTTATGGATATTTTTTGTCAGTTTCGTCTATGTAATATACAAGAGAAATATTAAGTAGAATAAAGGAATATCAACTAACTTCATTCAGAAAGCTTTGAAAAATATAGTATTGTACATTTTTAGGATTCAAATAATAAAAAGTATGTTAATACAGTAGAGCATCAATTATCCGACCCCTGATCAACTGTCATATCGGTTAACTGACCGTCGGCAAATTCAAATGTCCACTAGTGATGTGGCGCTACAATATTTGGCTATGTCTTGGCTACTTTAATAGGTTGAGGATGGCGTTATGTCTTTGTGCAATTAGGTGGTAGTTAAGGGGGCAATGGTACATGTGCCAAGGTTTCATGCTGGTAGCCGCAGCGTCTGCATTTTTGGTCTCATTGCCGAAACGTTTGTGGCCTCGGAGGGCAACATATTATATTTACGTGTTTTAGCTGGCAACACTGGCTCGACCATGAAAGGAGGCCAGGATTTAAACGAGGCTTAACTTTCTGATTTTTAACGATACAATAGCGAGGATTATTATTTTAAAAAATTTTTGTTATGCTTAACATCAATGAAAATTCAATGCAAAGTAGGTTAATAGCGATATACTAATTACATGGGATATACTAATATACTATACTAATAATGTATTTGTTCATATTTTTTGGTTATCCGTTTTTTCAGTTACCTGATCAACCCCAGTCCCCAATTGAGTCGGATAATCGATGCTCTACTGTAAATAGAGAGTAGACGTACAGACCTGTATTAATAATCAAGTAATAGTTAATCTGACTATTGGGCTAGAACTTAGCTAATTAATTACCAAATGGAGATATTTTTAATGTTTTTACTAGTTTTATATATAATGTTTTATACTAACTAAGAAAAGGAATCTTATTAAATTCAACTATATCTAATACATCATGAAAAGTACACAATACAGGTACTCCTCACTTTATGATCTATCTGCTTAACAACCACTCGCACTTACAACCAATCAAGTTTTGACCTGCAATTTGGGAAATCCCCTTTCTCAGCTTGAGTGTCGATCAGTGGTGATTGGTGTCAATCTCACTGAGTGTAGTATAGGCTTGCTATGGACTTTTTTAGTCAGTTTGATGTAATTTAAACAATTGTGGGCCTTGCCAATGTGCTTAATTTAGATGTTGAAGTGGAAGACATTGCTGAATTAGTGGATTATGCTGATGGAGAGCTAACAAATGAAGATTTAATAGAGTTAGAAGCAATGCAGTATTTGGAAGAGGAAGAAGACGAAAGAACTAAAGAAGTAAAAAAGAAATTCATGGTACATGGGTTAGCTAGTGTGTTCTTCAAAATTAATATGGCTATGTTGGAACTTGAGGCTATAGATCCTAATACTGAACAATTTAACATAAAGTTGAATGTGGGATGAGTGAACATTTGAAATGCTATAGAGAAATTTATGAAGGAAAAAAAAAAGATTACAATGCAAACCACAGTTACAAGTTTCTTTTCTACTGTTACATCCAAGATCTCTGACCTTGAAGGTACAACTTTTATTTTATCGTTGTCATCTCCTTTACCTGGAAAAAAAACCTCTACAGATCCAGATAACCAAATAAACAAATGATAATATGTACATATGCATGTCTTTTTATGAATAAATTTGAAGTTGCATAATTTTTATAATTTTACAACAATCCTATATTCCTGACTGCAATCTCCTCGCTTATCGACCAATTCGCTTAACGACGTAGTCGTAAGAATGGAACTCAGTCGTAAAGTGAGGAGTACCTGTAAAAGTGTGTAAATTTAAATTTATTTTTTAACATTTAAAATGTTTGTTTCAAGACACGTCTTGAAACAAGCATTTTAAATGAATGATTACTGTATGTAGAAAGCATGAAAGTAAAGCTGCCTGCATTTCATGACATTTGTGTTTTTTTTTCTAAGTCATAGCTACTTCACAAAATGTAACAAAAAGTTGCTTAAGCATTTTTCCTACCTTTAAAAACAATTTTAAAATTGGATTCAAAGCTGTTAGTATATTAGGATTTAGTGGATTTTTATTTAAAAACAAATCAGTCTTCTTCACTCTTGTGTGTGGCCATCTTATTCCTGTTGGCTTGCTGTTTGTGTAGACCAGGGATGGGCAACCCGCAGCCCTCATAAAATATGAATAAATATATCAATTTCCCAGCTTTAGGAAGTATGCAGCAAAAATTCAACTGTTATTTTCTACAACTTATGTATGTGAATAGTTTTTCCACAATGAATTTAGTAAAAATTAAAACAAAAAACTGGCTAACAGACACATTGAAACTAATTTAAAGCTAGCAGTGACTAATATTTAACCAAATATTTCTGATATATATCATTTACATCAATTCCAGAAGCTAAATTAAGTATAATTTATAATTATATATGAATAAATAATTGTGATTTACTGACATTTTTTTCCTCTTTTCTTTTGTATGTGGCCCGCATCAGTTCAAAAGTTATGAAATGCGGCCCTTACATAGAAAAAGGTTGCCCATCCCTGGTGTAGACTGTAAGACACAAAGCAGGGTAAGATCATTGCTTTGTGTAGATAGAGGCCAATATACAAATACCTGAAATTGACAAAACAAGAAAAACTTGCCACTTTGGCTTGGAAAAAATATGGCTACTTCATAAAACACGCCACACAGAACCTTTTTTTTTTTTTTTTTTGACACTGATTGAAAATATCATATCAGCAGACTAATGTTTTTTGATCACAAACTGGATCTTCGTCAAGTCAATTACTGTACTATTCCAAAATGGAATGCATAGTAGAACTTTAGTTATACTTTAGTCCAGGGGTGGCCAACCTTTTGCATACCATGCGCCAATTTTTTGATAGACGAGTTCAGATGCGCAGTGGCGTACCGTGGGTGTTAGCCGCCCGGGGCGGAGAAAAATTTCGGCCACCCTTTAATCAGGTATTTCAATTTAAAAGATCAAAATTCAGTTGTGTGAAAAAAAAATTAATAAAAAATNACTAAAGCTAGCATGTGATCCGACTTTAATTAGGTTCATGGAGAAACTTGAAACTTATAAGAAATACAAAATAAAAATGACCAGCCTAGTTAACAGGATACAAGAAGATACAATATTGCAGTGACTAAGTAGATAACAGTTAAAAAAATATTTTTAAAAATAGTTTGTTTTAGTTTAATAATTGTTAAATAGTTTAATCTATTTAATTCTGTATATATTATTACTGTGTGCTTTTTTTCCCATTAATTGTGTTTTACATGTAAAAAATGCAGTATTGGAATAATTGAACTTTGTGTTTAAACATGAGACTTGCATGTTTCAATTTGATATAAACTAAGGATGAACATTTTTTTACATTTTAAAGATTCTTCCATGTAAACATACTAATGCCAAAAATCTTCAACATAAATATTGTACTTTAAATTAATAGACAAAGTTTCAATTGTCTTAAATGGTGGTTTGTCTATTAAAGTGTAAGCTGCTAGATTTTTGATGATAGTGTGTTTACTTGAACTTCGTCTTCTTCCATATATAAGTATTTAAAACAGAACAATAACTTAAAATAAATTTATTTAAAAGAAACTAAACATTTAGACATTTTGTTCCATTTCTGTTTCAATACTAATTTTTATGTATTTGATTTTATATGCATACATTTAAATTTGTGAGTGTCTAGTTAAAGCAATTTATCAAAAATATTCTACTTGTTAAAGATTTTTGTTTAATAATTATTATTTATTTTGTTTTATGAAGATGGTTATTTTATCTCACTTGTTTTTATACTTACTGATTGAGAGTTCTAATTACATTCTGTATTTAAATGTTAGATGTACTGTACATGCTTGTTTTGAAGATGTACATCTTTAAAAAACCATGCATATTTAAGTTGTCTTTGAATCTATAATCAATTCAAATGAGATTCACAAATTAAAGCATATATAATTATTTGTAATTTACTATGTTATTATATATATTAAGTTAAAATACTATTTTAATAAACTCTTAATTTCCTAAGAGAAGAAAACTGTCCGTGATATGTAAAATAATCTTTAATTAGACTAGACAGGATATTTTCTTAAAAAATAAATTAAATATAAAGTATTTATACATTTGAATAAACAGCCAAGAGAATTGTTGAGATGGCTTGCTACCAAATGCATTGATAAGACTAGATATTCTTGTGATACTAATTGTACAGTAGAAATTCATGTCTATGAAGTGTTACAGCTTGTCAGTTTTTATGCCTGTTAAGCATAGATGGTATTTATGCTTTAGCAATAGTTTTGCATATTTAAAAGCATGCAATTAAGTTTTTATTTGCATATTTTTAAATAAATTTGATGTTTTTGTTTATAACTTTTTTTTTATTGTGTCATATTACAGATAACCTTCATTCAAGATGACTCGTTTAATTCATGTGTAATTTTTTAAACATTATTTTGTTTTTTAAGTTTTGATAAGCAGCACTCTTTGTTCAGATTTATCAACAAATTATATAAATATAAATAAACCAAAAATTAATAAGTACTGTACCTTCATTTTTATTATTTAAAGCTTTGTTACATATATACAATATATGTAATGAAGATTATGACATTTCAAATAATAATAAATTACTGTAAAGTTTAATAAGAGAAGGAAAGTACTTACCGGTATTAATGTTTTGGTTTAGTTATGTAATTTAAATTGTATTTCTTATAAATCTGTGAACATATAATTGATAAGGAAGAACACCTGCTTATTTTTGATGAGCATTGTATTTAAATGTAAAAATTTCATCAGTATATTGTATAAGATTCTGATTGATAATGTTAATGCTGAAATGCCTGAATGTTTATTATATTCTTTTACATACTTTGATGAAATTACAGAAACATTTTGGCTGATTGGTATGGTCAATTTTGTAATGAACAGTTATCTTTTCATTATGAAGTAAAACATAATATCTATAGCAACATTTCTCAAACTATGGGTTGCAACCCAATATTGGGTTATGTTAAAATTTTAATAGGTTGCAAAATGATTTTGTCTTTCGTAGAAATACAGTATAACTGAAATATTCTGTATGAACTAGGAATAACAGATGCATCTGTCAACTACTGAAAAATTTTTAACAACTTTTTTCTTAATTTTATTACTAAATGACAATAATAATTATAAGATTATAGAATGTGTATGTGTGTATGAAATTGATTTCTCTCTTTTATTTTGAATAACATCAAAATAGATATTTTCTGTAAGATCATAGTCATAAAGCCATTTAAGTTGCATTGGTTTTCAAAATATTTCCTTATTTTTTCAAACTTTTATTTTATGTTTATTCTCATACATAACAATAAATTATAAAAAAATTGGNATGAACTTGCCAAGACAGACTATAAAAAATTAATTTTCTATGTAATATTCTTAATTGCAAAGAAGCCAAATCTGGCAATGTTGCTCAGAACTGACTAAAGCGCCACTTGTAATCGTCCAATGCGCCAAGTTTGGCGCATGCGCCACGGTTTGGCCACCCCTGCTTTAGTCTGTTGTCTATATTTTCAACTGGTGTCAAAAAAGGTTTTGTGTGGTTTGTTGTTTATAAATATTGTCCAGTTATGTTGTATGGTAGAATGGTTGAACCACTTTAGTTCATTCTTAATTATTATATTATTTGATGAAACATATTATATTACTATATTATTATTATTATTATTCTAAACAAAAATTTACATTCATTTTTTAACATAACTTTTCTATACAGAATCAAAATAATTACAACAGATACTACATGTCTTTGTTTATATCTAATTAGTTTGTAAAATGAACAGTAATTTACAACATAATTAATTTATAAAAATATTTCATATTTATAAATAAAACAAAAAATGAGAAATTATTTGAAGATATTATTTAACCACAACTTGAACTGGTCATATAATACTGGTCAGAAAATAACACAAAAAAAATATTACAATACATAGTGAACCAAGCATGGTTTAACTCTAAGCTCTGAAAACTTATTCCTACTGTAGCTAATTTAATCTTTAGCTACCTTATGCTAAAGATTAAATCATTTTTACCTCTCAGGCTATGAGGGAAACTTGTATAGCAAAACCAGTCAAACAACTTTTCCATCAGCCGATTTTGCATTTAAAAAGTTAAGCAACTTGAGGCCTTTGAGATACACAAGGTGATTAAGAAAGTCAAAGCAACTAATTTTGGAGAATGACACTTTCTATGACTTGATATGCATTTATTGAACTGCTGTGAGAACTTTGATGACTTTGTCTTTGTGCATGTCTAGTTAGGTGTATTAAATACTCGGGTTGGATGTCACGCCAACAGTTAACTCAATCAAAAACTTCATCAAAAACTTCAGATTATGAAGTTTTTGATTGTGCATGTCTATTTTTAATTTCCTGAATTTTTGATTTATTAGATTCATTTAAAAAATAGTTCTGTCAGTTTATATTCAATGATACCTGATGCTCATTGTAGGCAAATGAAAATGTTAATACTTAAAATAGTTTTGTTTTTTCACTGGTTTCTGTGGTGTTTTGTATTAAAATATTTTGTTTTATCTGAAACTAAAATGCAATATTTAGATAATGAAGTTAAAATATGTTGTTGATTACAGTGAAAAAAGAGCAACCATGTAATATCTGTTATCAATAAATCTAATTATAGTACAGTTATCATTTTATTTTTACTATTCTTTTAATAAATGTAAACAACATATAAATATCTACACTAAACAACATTGGCATGAAGTTATCTACATTTCAAAGCCTGTTAGCAGTGTGAAACTCAAATAAAAAAAATGAAAAGAACAAAGAAATGAGATGGTTCGAAAATGTTTGTGAAGTATTGTCTTTTTGTCTTTTCATTTTTTTATTTGAGTTTCTTCACAACGGTAACGGGCTTTTGTATGTAGGAAACAACATATAATAAAGAATTTAAATTTGTCACTATTCTCCTTTGAGTTCTGTTGTTATCTGCTTTTTTTGAAAACATTTGCTCTGTCTTTCTTAACTTACAAATACTTTTGGATCTTTAGTCCCAGCATTAGAAGTAAAAATTACTCAAAAAGTTTTGTGATTCTGAATTTGAATATTACTAAATTTCAAGTACTTGGGATTTAGTAATATTCAAATTCAGAATCAAAAATTCTCAGTAATTTTTACTCAACAATGAACTGAAAGCTCCAAAAGTACTTTAGAATTAAGGAAGATAATTTGAATAGCAAAGCCAAATGAATTGCCAAATTATCAGGCTATATTATTTAGTATTTAATTAATTACATAGCTATATTATAGCCTGATAATTTGACAGTTTGTTTGGCTTTAACTGTAAATTGGTTTTTGAGTTTATGTTTATATATTGATATAATCTAAGCGTCTCCAGTAAAGTAGGTTATAATAGACTTTATCATTTGGCAAACTAAGTTTTAACATTTCTTAGATAGAAACATACATAAGAACTATCAAATTCTATCTGCTCAGTATTCATTTTCATAAATTAATTCATCCTGTTTAGGAAAATAAAAGAAAAATTTAGTTAAATTGTTTAAATTTTGTGAATACAAAACTTGAAAAGTTCCAAAAATGCTACAAAAATTTTTGAAATTGAAGGCTTATATTGTATGAAATTACAGACCTTTTATTAGGTACAAAATAAGCAATATACAAGGAGGGCAAAAGTATTTGTACAATTTTTATTATGAAAAAATCTTTAGAGGAAAAACATAAAAGAATATTAATTCTTATACATAAATCACAAATAAGGAATACAAAATAATAAAGGATTAAAATAATAATAGTAAAGAACGCTACACCAAACATCTTTATACCTGCTTTTGCACTTCACTGTATATTATTTTTTCTTTCACTATTTACACATTTATTTTTGAAACTAACTTATATTATGTATCACATGCAACATGCCTGCAAGTACCTAACTTATGACAAAATTTACATTAATCACATAGATATGTTGGTTGTATAATAAGTTTGTGATGAAAAAATGTACCAATGTGAATAGTGGAAGAACTGGTGATAACAAACAAAGGGGAACAAATTGCTAATGAGAGGTGGGAAGGAATATCTCTAGATCTCCGGATTTGGTTATTATGAGGAGGAAGGAAGTTGTAAAAACAGTTGTTGTTATTTTTTTTAATGATTTTTTAATTTTATTATTCTTTAATGTGTGTTACAATGTGTGTTAGCATTACAAAAAAATTGTGCATGTGCATTTGTTCCATTTTGGCTGATATGAATTGTATGTTACTTTTTTGGAATAATTCTTGAAACATTAGAAGTTCTAATGGAATTTAAGTATTTGGAACATATATAATGAATTCCACCACTGGAATTTAAGTATTCCAATGATGGAATTTGTTGTATCTGATAATGAGATGGATGGCTCAAAAAATGTTCAGTATAGAGAAGTAAAAAACAAATCTCTATATATGAAAGTGTTGTTTTTATGTTTTTGATAGAGACTGCAGAGTTGACAGTGGCATGTTATCCTTGGGCAAAACGGGCAATTGCCTGGGGTCCCCACCAACAGGAAGCCCCAAACTGATCTTTTATAAAAAATCTTTCCATCAAAAAGCTCCTTTGAAGAAAAATGTCTGAAGGCAACACTGTACATGGGGTCCCCTAATTGAAATTTATTTGGGCCCCATGAAGCTATAATGCACCACTGGGAGTTGAAAATGGACTATGATTAAGCATTACTATATGCCCTTTACAACCTGAACACATGAAAACATTAATGGAGGCAGCTTTTTCTTTTAGTTTCTTCTCTATCCAAAATGTCCAAAATGTATTAAAATTACTTAAAAGTCTCTCTAGTATTGGATTCTTAGAAAACTTTCTTGTCGTAGGAAACTATGTTGACAGTCTCTATGTTCAAGATGACTCCATTAATATTTTAATTATCTTTCTATAATTGTGAAGGACACAAGATGTTTTTAAATTTTATTTCTATTTATATGCAATTATATTATTTTCATTGGTAATCAACTGCATTCATAATAAAATTACAAAAATACCAGGGCTGTGGAGTCGTGTAAAAATCTACCGACTCCGACTCCGACTTTTCCTTATCATCTGACTCCGGTTAAAACACCAAAACTCCACGACTCCGACTCCAACTCCACAGCCCTGAAAAATACATTTACACTCCAAAAGCTACTGTTTTGGTATGAAAAGTTAGCTAATTCTCAAGTTCTGGATTTTTTTCAACTATCATCAAGGGATAAGATGATAACATAAATTTCATTGAAGAAACAAAAATTGAATTACAATAAACATTATGGAATGCTTTAAATTCAAAAGCTGATGAAACATTCCTCATTAGTAGAGAGGGGAATTTTGTTTGCTTTTGGATTTTATGCATTTCAGAATGTTTTTAATTAATTTTTCATTTTTTCAGTACATTTGAGTTACCTTAAGATCTTACTTATCCTCTCTTGATGCTTGAAAAAGCCCAAAAACACTTTTTTGAATTCAAAGCACCTGTTTTTCATTTGAACAATGTATGTTGTTCATATCCTTATGTTCTGAAGGTGAGACAAAAGTGTCAAGATCATTTTATCCTAATAAAATTTGGATTCTTGTAAGTTGTTAAGCATGCTTTCATGAGTTTTTTTATTGTAATATTTTTTTAAACATATATTTTATGTTAGATGTTTAATTTTTATATAAAAAGTTAAGTTAAAAAAAAGTGAGAAAAGAAATAAAAAAAATACTTATATTAGCATTTCCAAAATATTTGAATCTTTATCATTGGATACAACATAGGATTCTGCAAATAAATTTTAAAATCTAATAAGTGGCATTTCATAATTTATTTGCAGAATAGTTGTATCTGAGAAGTACTTTGAAAATGTTAATGTATTTAACTTTTTTATTTCTTTTTTTTTACTATTTCAGTTTTTTTTCTTTAATTTTTCTGTAATAATGTTTGTTTTAATCTTTGTATGTTTCCCACTTAAATTATTAAATTTATTCATTACACAAAGAAACAAACAACTAACTTCAGCTATCACAGTAGTCATCTTGAAATTGCAGTCATCTATATCTAGTACAGTTATCATTTTTAAATCATTGATTTATCAGTTAGAGATCAGTAACCTTTTGATAACAGTGAGTCAGCTTGACGTGAGATTTATTGATCACTGGCCCATTCACTGATGTCTAAATAATTAAATACAAAGAAATGATTAAACAAAATGTGATATATTTATAAATACTTAAATTGTCACCAGTTATTATCTTTCTATATTTTTTAGAGTAAGATTTAAGAAAGTTCAATTGGTTTATATATGTAACTCTGAAGTCATGGAAAAATGTGCTAGATTTTTTGATGGATTAGCTGTCTGCCTCTTCTCATGGAAAGATCTGTATTGAGTCAATCAAGAAATATGTAGTAAACTAGAACAAATGCAACAACTTATTGTAATCAAAATTTAGAGGTTGATGTATGTATGCTTCAAAGAATTTTGAAGTTACTGTGAATTTGCTTAAGAATCATGCTATATAATAGACCTAAGCATGCTGTATTTAAATTTTGCCATCTTTTATAATGTGAAAACCTTGCTTTTAAAATATCAGCCTAATCAAAATTTTCTTAAATTTCATGTCTCAAGTAAAATTCCAGAAATATTTTTTCTAAATTTCTGAACTAAAAAGTCCAACCTTATAATTTAGACTGTGTAAAGCAAATCTGTCTGCATTCTGTAAAAATGAAATTTTCCATTGGCAGTTTGAAAAGCTACATTACAGATTAATATTAAAATACTGTCAGATACTTTTCTACATGTTGTTTGAGTTAAATGGAAATTGATAATTAAAATAATTTCTCTGAGATAAAGCATAATAATTAAAACTTTTTGTGCTCCTAAAACTTCAGTAATTAGAAATTTTGGGTAATTTTAAAATTTAGAAATATCTAAGGAAGAACTTATTAGAAATAAGTTTGAATGCTTTTTTCAAATTGGATGCGTATGCCGTCACTTATGCCATTTAAATGTCTGTTGTCTGAAACAAGTTACTCTAATAGGTTAATATGAATTTAAAATCGTTTACATTACTGTACATATTGTGGTGTTGTCTGCTATATAATTCTGATGTGCACACTAAAACTAATAGTCATTGAAGTAACCAAAAAATAATTATTTAGTATAAATATTAATATTTACATTTATTGTTCTCTGTAAAAACTTTTACTTCTGTAATGAAGTAGTAATTGGGTAAACCTGAATGAAGGAGTAATTGGATAGACCTAAAAGGAGCAGTATTATAAAAGTTTTTTTGTTAATACAATCTTTCCTTCTCTACAAATATAAGCACACATACATGTAATGCAAAACTGACTTATTTAGTACTAAATCATTAAAAAAAATTAATATTCATAAATTGTTACAAATACAGTAGAATCTGTTAATGTACAGATGATTACAATGCAAAAATGTAATGACTTTAACAAGTTTTATTTCATATGGAATTAATTTTTAATAGAGAGCAGTGGTGTTTATTCACCAAATGACACATTCCTTCTTAAGATCCCAAATTCTTGTGTTACCATAGGAAGTTTTTCATTCCACTTTTATAGTGTACTAAGTTCAAAGAGCATGCTTTGAGCTAAATACACAAAAATCCATCAGTGTCAATCTGGATTTTTAACACAAGTTAACATTTTTGGAATAATTTGGATCTTTGTCTTTCATTTTTTGTAGGCCATTGTCTTGGCTTAAAAGTGATACTTGGTTATGGTGAATTACACTTTTCTGAGGTCCTTCTGTGCAAAAAAGGCACTGGATGACACCATACACTTGTTTATAATACTTTATCTCAATAGTAGTAGCTATTTATCTCCATATTGCTGTTTATTTTGTGGATTTCAGGTTTTTCCATTTCAGCACAATCGTGAATCTTTTTGAATGTTTATGAAGAAACCAAACCCATTATCTGTGATACATACTTTCCTTCTTTCTGTATAGAAACCAACCTCCTTTCATTTATTGCATAAATATATCCAAGCTCTGTCCAATGTTACCATATATATAAATTTTAGTATATAAATCTGAGATGACCTGCTCATTGATCTTGGAAATGGTTTTTCATTGTTTTTAATGATGCAAAAATAGACTGTGAGCTTTGGCATTTTTTGATAAACTTGCAATGGAATTTGAATCTAATGATTTTGCTTATTCCTTGTTGAGTTATTCAAGTTCTACAGCCATAGCCTTTTGGGTCAGTGGGTGTTCCTTCTCAATTTGATAAGCAGTCATTCTAACCACTACTGCTGAGATGATATTCAGATGCAAGGTTTGTCTGGTGATACTGAAAGACCAGCTGATTGCTTAGACTTTGTCATATAAAAATTTTATTTTTTATTGTTCAAATGCTTTTGATATTTTAACATATAATCTTAACAACAAAATTAAACTAGAGCATATGAAATGGAATACATTTAAAATGTAATAATTTAAACAAACATACACATGCATGGTGTTATAGACACTGTCTACTGAATATTATGGTTATAGCTTTGATTTTGTTTACATAAACACATTGCTTTATATTAACATGTAATAATGGTTTCTGTATTTTTTACATACGTTCAATTTTTATATTGTAAAAATATAATATAATATATATGATTTTTCAAATAAGTAAATAAATTTATAATTATTTATATTTTATCAATCATATCATAGTTAAAATATATATAATTTTCTTTTTGTCAAAAGTAAAGATGACACAAACTCATTAATATATTTATTAATGAAACAAAACTTTAATAATCTGGAATCTAAGCTACTACCAATTTAACTATTTGAACAATTTGGCATTTATAATTTATAATGCCAGATTGTTCTAATGAATTATTATTGTTTGATAAATTTTATCCTGAATTATCTAATCATTTATTTTTCTTATGACTTTTTTCAATCAAAACTTCTTCCAAAACTTCAGACTATGAGGCGTTAAATATAATTAAAAATAATTTATTGTTGCGAGCGCTTTCGACGTAAATATGCACGTCGAAAGCGCTCGCAACAATAAATTATTTTTAATTATATTTAACGCCTCATAGTCTGAAGTTTTGGAAGAAGTTTTGATTGAGATAACTGTTGGCGTGACATCCAACCCCAGTACTTAATACTCCTAATATGAGTTTTTTACTAATGTGAAGAGTCTATATATTGTATATTAAGTGCTCAAACTTACATACATAATGATTGTATAAAAGTTTATAGTGAAGATCTGTACAAATATCATGTTCACACTTTTTCTTAAATTTACCATTTTGTATAATAGAGATTTATTATATACCATAAATTAAATTTTAAAATATAGAAAGTCCTGAATTTGGATTATATGAACTCTTAGATATATGGTGTGATACTTCCAGCAGGTGCTTTGTTGTAAGTTGATCATTTGTTTCCACTTGATCAGGTGAGGACGAGGAGGGTTCAGAAATTGGAACCTTATAATTAATTCTTGAAGGCGTGTCAGAAAGTTCTGTTCTCTGCCTCACTTGGTAGTATGGTAAATTATCTGATATAAGCTTGATCAACCTTGAGTTAAGTAATAATTATGATAGTTGGAGTATATTTCTTTGTCTGCTTGTAAAAGTTGCAAAAGATGCCCATGCAACTAACAATACCATCTATTAAAGTCAAACTGGCCACTGTTAATTTAATAGAGCAAAAGATACACCTTTAACAGTCACTGATAGTCTACCATTCTTGGTTGGTTATCTACCTCATCTTTTTTATCCCTTCCTAGCATTCCTCTTATGACCTTTTATGCCTGATAATGGTTTGTTTTTAAGCATAAAAGGGATAAAAACATTCATTTTTCCTCATCTGTTATCCACATTTAACTTTGCTTCACAATAAAACTAACATTTTTAATATTGCAGTGTTTCAAACATTGGCTTACTGCTGCTACTACTACTACTACTGCTACTGCTACTACTACTACTAATGAATCCTGTATATATGTATTAAAAATATATTATATTTAAGCATCTTGTGACTTAAATGGTTTTTTAACTTTGGTAGATGAAAGATCCTATGTAAGTCAAAAACTTGTAATTTTTATCAATAGCTTGTAATTTAATATTTATATCTTTTTCTATTGTTTTCAGTTTTGAATTTACTATTTTTTGCTATTGTGACATGTTAACAATACTGCTTAGTTGACTTATTCCCTTTACAATTTACTATTAATATTAGTATTAATTATAATCGTTGTTTTTATCTTTATTACTCTTTAATTATATTGTGGGTATGACATTAAATCATTGTTCTCATTGTTACTAATAATCTTTTTCATTTATATTCATTCAAAATACTTTATCTTAAGTTTATTGTTATATTAATATTGTATGAAAGAGCAGACTGATTGAACTAATTGTTATCATTAAATGAGTTTTTATAATGCTTTTTATTCCTTAATAGTATTATGTGCCTCATTAAAGGTCATAAAGTTAATAAAAGTAATAAATAAGCTGAAAATCTTTAATGTATCAAATATTTTCATTATTCCTTCAATAGAGATTCTCAATTAAACTATTTACATTTTCTGAAACACATTTTTGTTATAAAATAGAATTTGGAATAAATATTCACATTTAAACAAATGTATGAGCATGAATATTTATAAAATATACGTATACAGTAGATATATATAAATATTTATTTTACAGACGTTTAAAATACTTAATATGCATACTTTTAAGTTGAAAATTTAAATAAAATTTTAAAATACAGTGAAGGGAGGCAGTCATAATGAGAATATATATATATATTTTTTTTTCATTGTCTCCCACATAGTTGGTTGCAACATTGTATCTGCTTATTTCCTGTTAACTGTGTAGGAATTTTTATTTTATATTACATGTTTTGGGTTTATGAATCTAATTAATGTTGAGCCATTTGTTAGTTTATTATTATTTTTTTTATAATATTTAACATGGACATTACATTACTAAAGCTAGCATGTGATCCGACTTTAATTAGGTTCATGGAGAAACTTGAAACTTATAAGAAATACAAAATAAAAATGACCAGCCTAGTTAACAGGATACAAGAAGATACAATATTGCAGTGACTAAGTAGATAACAGTTAAAAAAATATTTTTAAAAATAGTTTGTTTTAGTTTAATAATTGTTAAATAGTTTAATCTATTTAATTCTGTATATATTATTACTGTGTGCTTTTTTTCCCATTAATTGTGTTTTACATGTAAAAAATGCAGTATTGGAATAATTGAACTTTGTGTTTAAACATGAGACTTGCATGTTTCAATTTGATATAAACTAAGGATGAACATTTTTTTACATTTTAAAGATTCTTCCATGTAAACATACTAATGCCAAAAATCTTCAACATAAATATTGTACTTTAAATTAATAGACAAAGTTTCAATTGTCTTAAATGGTGGTTTGTCTATTAAAGTGTAAGCTGCTAGATTTTTGATGATAGTGTGTTTACTTGAACTTCGTCTTCTTCCATATATAAGTATTTAAAACAGAACAATAACTTAAAATAAATTTATTTAAAAGAAACTAAACATTTAGACATTTTGTTCCATTTCTGTTTCAATACTAATTTTTATGTATTTGATTTTATATGCATACATTTAAATTTGTGAGTGTCTAGTTAAAGCAATTTATCAAAAATATTCTACTTGTTAAAGATTTTTGTTTAATAATTATTATTTATTTTGTTTTATGAAGATGGTTATTTTATCTCACTTGTTTTTATACTTACTGATTGAGAGTTCTAATTACATTCTGTATTTAAATGTTAGATGTACTGTACATGCTTGTTTTGAAGATGTACATCTTTAAAAAACCATGCATATTTAAGTTGTCTTTGAATCTATAATCAATTCAAATGAGATTCACAAATTAAAGCATATATAATTATTTGTAATTTACTATGTTATTATATATATTAAGTTAAAATACTATTTTAATAAACTCTTAATTTCCTAAGAGAAGAAAACTGTCCGTGATATGTAAAATAATCTTTAATTAGACTAGACAGGATATTTTCTTAAAAAATAAATTAAATATAAAGTATTTATACATTTGAATAAACAGCCAAGAGAATTGTTGAGATGGCTTGCTACCAAATGCATTGATAAGACTAGATATTCTTGTGATACTAATTGTACAGTAGAAATTCATGTCTATGAAGTGTTACAGCTTGTCAGTTTTTATGCCTGTTAAGCATAGATGGTATTTATGCTTTAGCAATAGTTTTGCATATTTAAAAGCATGCAATTAAGTTTTTATTTGCATATTTTTAAATAAATTTGATGTTTTTGTTTATAACTTTTTTTTTATTGTGTCATATTACAGATAACCTTCATTCAAGATGACTCGTTTAATTCATGTGTAATTTTTTAAACATTATTTTGTTTTTTAAGTTTTGATAAGCAGCACTCTTTGTTCAGATTTATCAACAAATTATATAAATATAAATAAACCAAAAATTAATAAGTACTGTACCTTCATTTTTATTATTTAAAGCTTTGTTACATATATACAATATATGTAATGAAGATTATGACATTTCAAATAATAATAAATTACTGTAAAGTTTAATAAGAGAAGGAAAGTACTTACCGGTATTAATGTTTTGGTTTAGTTATGTAATTTAAATTGTATTTCTTATAAATCTGTGAACATATAATTGATAAGGAAGAACACCTGCTTATTTTTGATGAGCATTGTATTTAAATGTAAAAATTTCATCAGTATATTGTATAAGATTCTGATTGATAATGTTAATGCTGAAATGCCTGAATGTTTATTATATTCTTTTACATACTTTGATGAAATTACAGAAACATTTTGGCTGATTGGTATGGTCAATTTTGTAATGAACAGTTATCTTTTCATTATGAAGTAAAACATAATATCTATAGCAACATTTCTCAAACTATGGGTTGCAACCCAATATTGGGTTATGTTAAAATTTTAATAGGTTGCAAAATGATTTTGTCTTTCGTAGAAATACAGTATAACTGAAATATTCTGTATGAACTAGGAATAACAGATGCATCTGTCAACTACTGAAAAATTTTTAACAACTTTTTTCTTAATTTTATTACTAAATGACAATAATAATTATAAGATTATAGAATGTGTATGTGTGTATGAAATTGATTTCTCTCTTTTATTTTGAATAACATCAAAATAGATATTTTCTGTAAGATCATAGTCATAAAGCCATTTAAGTTGCATTGGTTTTCAAAATATTTCCTTATTTTTTCAAACTTTTATTTTATGTTTATTCTCATACATAACAATAAATTATAAAAAATTTGGCATAAGTTGATCAATAAATAATTTTTAAAGGTATTTTTTTGTGTATATATAAAATGAACATTTAAAAGGAAATTGACAAAATCTTCTTACAATCTGAAAAGTACATTTTAAAAAAGGGTTCATTAAGTTTATAAAAAAAATCTAATATTTTTTTTCAAAAAATATACTCCTGAATAATTTTGAAACAGTCTGTTTTATTTACAATTGTCAGTCTTATATTTTTTAATAGTTAAGTTTTAAAATAAAATAAAATAACTTACTGGAATATAAATACTTAAAATAATCAAACACCTTAGTATTTCCAGCAACGAACTATTTAATAAAAATAATAACGTTTTCGACTATATTTAATAGTCTTCTTCAGTTAAGCCACTTTAAAACTAAAACGAACATAAAATAGAATGCAAGCAATACAACGGTTTAAAAATTGAAATTAATTACTACAAAATAAAACGTAAAAAACAAAATTAAATTACAATAAAATATTAAGAAAAATTAATTATGGTAAAGAATTAAATTAAATAAAGTATTAAGAAAATTAATTCAGTAAAACCATTACGTAGTATCGCCCCCTTCTCTACAAAATTCCGATGCCGAGGGCCAAAACTAACACCAAATTCGTACTGCATTGAATAGAATAGTGACTAGTATAATGTTATTTGTTTAATTATTGTAGATATAACGAATAAAATATCTAATTATTCTTAACATATTGTTTTACTATATCGCCCAGAAAATTGTTTTTTGCCTCCCCAAAATATAAATTGTTACAAATCATCCCCTCAACATGGGAAAAACGCCCACATGGGGGCAATATCGCCCCTGTTGAGAAACACTGGTATAAATAAAAAAGCATAATAAGGAGGTATTGATGATGTGCAGCTTTTCTCACTAAACTGGTTTTTATAGCTTCCTTAAAAGTGACAAAAGTTCTCTTGACTTTGATTATTTCAGAAAAGTGATGCACTACTGTACTAGTAGTATATTTTAATACATGATCATAAATTTGGAATTGTTTTTATAATTTATTTTCTGCTGAATAATATATTATGATAGAAAACTTTGATCAATTCATGAAATTAAATCATTATATTTGTTGTTGTTTGAAGACATTGGGAGATAAATTAGCATTTTGCAATTATTAAATCATTATTTTGTTTACAAGTTTCGAAGTATAATCCAAAAAAATTAATATTTTCACAATTTAGCTTTGGATTCTTTAACTTGTAAATAAATGAAAATATTTATTGGAAAGGAAACATTTTTGAACTAGGCTAATTTAATCTAGCATCAGTTGTCCAAATAGAATTTATGTAATTCAGAAATAGAATATAAAATTGATTTTTGGAATGTGATAGTTTTATAAAGTTCTTTGTTAATTTAAAATAAGTAATTTTAATTTTGATTATTTTTATTATTGTCTTTGATAATTTTGAATAAACTGTTCACTTTTATGTGAAGACACTTTGCATATTTGAGAACAAATCTCAAATTCACATCTAAAAGATTTGAAGAGAATTCATTAAAATTAGTAAATGAGTTTATGATGCAACTAATGCTTCTATAGTACTGATTATATTTGATATTTAAATGTTCTTTTCAAACATTCTGAATGTAAAGCTGTTTTTTTTTTTTTTCTTTCTTATTAGAATGTTAAGTTTTTATATAACTTCTATAAGTGAGAAGTTTATTTTTAATATTATGATGCAGCTGAGAAATGAACCCATCTTAATATTAGCTTAATATCTATCTTCATCATCAAGATAAACTTATTTATCCTAGAAATTTTCATATTTATGCTAATTTATGGTAAGAAATTCTTCCTTTATATTCATGATATGATTTATGATACCCTCTGCTTGTATCCCTAAATTTTTTCTTAAAAAACATCATCTCTGTTTACATACTTACACTTTTAATAAAATTACAAGTAAACTTCTTACAGAAAAGTAGTATATGATGATGAGTTTTGAATTTGACTGTTTTATGAACATTTCCTGAAATTTGATCTTACAGTCAATATCTTTATTCATTTGTTAATTCGATATTTTGGTAAAAATAAAAGCATAGATATCTATCTCATAAGAAGAATATTGTCAGCAGCATAAAAAATATTAAGAATTTGTACTAATATGATATGAAAATTGATTATGAGAACTGAGAAAGATTCATTTCATAATAATATATATCAAATAATTGTTATCAAAGATAGAGTTACACATCAAAACAACAAAAAATTATTTAAAAATGAAACATTTTTGATCTTTGCAATATGTTAAAATAGAACAAATAAATAAAAAGCATTCTGAATGTATACATTTTTTTATATTTATAACATTTATTTATTTATTTATTTTTTAAGTTACTAGATACTTACAATGAATTATTACAAATAAATATTTAAAATATTTCTTTAGTGAAAATAAAATAAAATTAAATAAATGATTGGCTTTAATAAGGCTATGAAGAATAAATTAATGCAAATTCCAAGATGTAGAAAGAAAATCTGCATCTTTAGCATTTACGTTTTTTATCTTTTGTTTAAATTTTTCTTTTCTACAATGGAGACATACATGAGAAATGTTATATTCCTGATAATTTGAGCTATTGCAAATAAATAAATAAAACCTGTTTATTTATTTACTTGTAATAATTCATTGCAATTATCCAGTTATTTTATTTAGTTCATAATGTTTATTTGATTTTTTCCCCTCAATAAATTTGTTTGGAATGCTCTTTATTCAAATTTTAGATCTGTTTTGATGTATCCTAAAGATTAAAAATGAGATGTTTTCAGTCTGTTTAATAGATAGACTTTTTTGCTGTTTTGTTTGTTTGTAACTCTTCATAATAATAATTACAAATGTCATGTTTTAAATTTATGAAGTCTAAATATAATAAGAAATCAGATGACTCATTGAAATTCTTATAAAGAAAAAATTGTATATGGACTAACAGAATAAGGAATAGATAAACTTTGAAAGAAAAATACATAAAAATGTAATTAAGGGATTAAAAAGTTTCAAAACTTCTGTATCAATTCATTATTAAGAAATAAATAGTGCATTAATTAATAATGAATTGTGAAAAGAAACTATAGAAGGCTATAGACTAGATCAAATTAAGGAATTTTTGTTTTACCTCTTTTGGACACGAATAAATTGAGAGAACTTTCTTCAAACAAAAGGAAATGTTAGATGATAAACAAAATGTGTTATCTCTTATCTCAGTCTATTGTTGAAATATATAACAGTGTCAGTTTTAGTCATAGTCAACTGAGGCTTCTGGCTGGAGTGTCAGACATGCACAAACATGTGTATACTTATCAATTCTTTATCTTGTTCCAGCACTCAGAATCTAGTACTAGTTATGATCATGTATTATGATATCGTATGATATTTATTGAACAAGGTAAGTACAATAAATATCACGTGATAGAGACATCATTACACTATACAAACTTCTAGGATCTAGACTACTATAAAAGTCCATCTTACACAATCTTAAACTACCAATAATATACATAGAAGCAATGATTTCAGATTGTTTAGATAAAGCATGGACTCTTGAGATTTCTCTTATGTTTAGAATGTTTGAAAAAAAAGGATTTATTAAGTTTAAAAATTTTCCAGACTTATTTTTAAGTCAGGTTTTTCCATTTAACATAAAAATTTAAGTTTCTTCTGCATTTTTTATCATATTGAATGTAAATCTTTGCAAGTTTTGATTACTACAATGCAATTTTCTTCTTTTTCTTTAAGAAAATCTAGCTGTTGAAAAATAATACAATCAGATTTTTAAAGGAGGTCATTCTATGTGAAATCTTTTGCAATTAGGAAGTGAACCAATAATAATTTTTATCAATTTAAAAAAATAAAGAATAATAAAAGCCAATTTATTTATTTTATACTTTTATCATTGCAAAGCAGTATCTGGAATTTAAATTAACATCTGACAGTTAATTTAAAAAAAAAATTAAGATTCAGTCCCCAATGAATAAAAATCATTTATTGCATTTTAGGAAATAATTTATGCACTTATGCTAATCATTCCACTATTGAATAATTGTATACAAATTTTTTAATTGTTTGTTATTTTTCATGTGTGATCTCACTATGGGGAAAATACCATCAAAAAATCAAAATTGCAGCATAAAAATGTAATTTAATGTAAATTTAATGAAAAACAAATGTTTTTGATTGTTTTAAGCAGTCGTCTCCAGGATACAGAAAGAGTTCAAAAAATAATACAAGTTTTAAAAAAATTTTTAAATGAATTTAAGTCTAATTATATTGGGCTCACCAGTTGCTAGGTTGATAAAACCACTGAACACTGGTAGTTGGTCAAGGGTTCATGTCTTGTCAACAGGCTAGCCATGTGGAGTTTTCCAGATTTTCTTCATGTTATTAACACCTAAATAGAGACCAATTTCCCATAGAAAGTTCTCTCAGGAGGCATCTCCTCAGCAGACTTCCCAAGTATTGCATTACTTTATACAAATAAACCTAACTATATTGCTTTATACAAATACACCTAACTATATTATTGATATTGTTTTTATGTAATTTGATAAAAGATTAATTTTAAGAAAGTTATTATTTTTTAACTTTCCATAAATAGTGTTAAATTTTATGCATCAATACACTTTTTGTGACTTTCAAAAACAATGTGCATCACATTTCTTCTTGGTTACAAACAAACAATGGATAATTTTATTCTCTTGTTATTTGAACTTTAACTTTTTATAATTAATTCAGATATATCATCTTTCAGTTGTGTTAATTATGTTGTGTGTGTTATTTTTTGTTAATTTGTAATTGCTTTTCATTGGAATCTATTTTCAAAATATTTATATACAATACATATGCATGTACTATATATATATATATATATATATTAGTNTAAAATTGTTTGCCCATATTCATAGTTGCCCGCAGACTATATTTTACCAAAAAAGTAGCCCCTAAGGGATAAAAGTTTGGCCACACCTGATATACAGTATATGTAACAGTTTGCTTTGTCAGTGTGAAATTCATGTTACAACTAGCTTTTTAAACAGTCAGACCAACTATATAAATAATTTATATGCTTATGATAAAACATAAACTACAAACTGAAATTACTTACTGTGACCTTATCACAATGCTAAGCTGCTGTTTTTAATCATGTTTTAATTTAAAAAATCATGTGACTTCTGACCTGGATCAAAAGTTTGTACAGTGAAACCTGTTAATGTTACCACCAGTGTCAAGTAGTCACATTAGCAGGTTTCACTATATATAGTTAATTGGAGTCTCTTGCCCCCAAGTGTTTCCCATCTGGTCTTGATTTTTATCTATCTAACTTTGTTTTTGAGATTAAGGAATAAAAGACAGATGGCAACAGTGGGAATCTATAGGTCTGCAATTTGAAAATTGCAGTCCAATTATACAGCATAATAATATATATTATTTTAATCAGTGGATAAATAAGATATTTTATATTAAAGTGATGATAATAAGCATTATTATTATTATCGATATCACTACTATTAATTTTGATGCCACTTATCTATTCTAATATAAGCTTCTCTGTTATTAAAATAACTAAAATAATTGAAAGCAATAAATAAAATTTCAGGGAGCTGTTTATTATTCCAGATTTTTTAGACAAAATTTTTTAAACAATAAAATAACACATTTTGTTTAATAGATATTTTGCTACTACTATAGGAATTTAAAACAATTCTTTGTTAAATGTTTTCATTAACTTCATGTTTTTCTGTAATATGCAGTAATTCTGTTTTAATTAGTTAATAAAAGTATTACAGACTGTATATTTTAAATCTATGAATTTAATCATTTCTAAGATATTTTTGTATATATTATTAAAAGTTTTCTATACTCTAAATTGCAAGTGTGGTTTGAATATGATTTCTTAAACAATTTTATTAAGAATATAATGAAAACTAAAAAGTTTATTATGAAACATTGTCACAGATATATATTATACTCATAGTTAGGTATTCATATGTTATGTAAATACTAATGTAATCTCTAAGGAACATGAAGCAATAATAATTATTTTTGTGATGTTATTGAACTTTAAAGAAATATAATATTGTTGTATTAGTTCAGAATAAATAGTCCAAAAATTTGTAAAATTATATTAATTTTTATTTCTTTTTTAAAATATACTGCTAGAAATGGAAATCCCAACACCAAGGAAGAGTTATACTAAGTAAATGAAAATTGTACATAAAATTTACATTACTTATTATGACTTATTACATTGAGTTTTGAGAGTGCAACTCAACATGTGCATGGAACACCACAACATGAAAGTTGAATAAGTACATAGTAACCTGTAAAATCCAGCAAAAGCTCACTTTACTAAAATAAAATTTCATTTGAGCAAAGTGAGCTTTTGCTGGATTTTAGTCACTACTGTATGGTTATTGTGTATTTTATTCACTTCTAAGTGATAGAGATTGAAGGTTGAATGTTCATTTCTGTACTCGCTGTAGTCATTGCATAGTGAATGCATTTGATTGTAAAGGTGTTGAATGTCATTCTGTTGAATGGTGTTACATGCCTTCTACACTTGTACAGTCAGATTGTCAATGGTTGTTCCTGGTTGTGGATGAGCACAGAACCATTGTCCAGTTATGTTCCTTACATGCTTTATTGATGAAAGATCTGGCAATCTTGCTGGTCAGGATAACACATTGACATCGCAAAGCATATTGGGTTATAGCTGTGGTTTGTGGGTCTGTTGAAACAGATCCACTTCAATACAGTTCATGAATTGAAAGCAGAACAATGGGCTCATTCACCATTCTGATGTAAAAGTTTGCCATCATGGTATTTGGATAACTATTAGGAGAATTCTGTTATCATAAGAAATCTCTCCCTAAACTATAATGCCTGAGTTTAGACCATTATGTTGATGATTGATATTGCTTGCCAACAGATGTACAGTAGAGCGTTGATTATCCGAATCAATTGGGGACTGGGGTTGTTCGGAAAATCGATATTTCGGATAACTGATTATGTACGAAAAAATATATTAACCTATCCCGTGTTGAAATTTTTCTCTGTTGCATGTTGCTTTGCGTTGAATTTTCGTCAATGTTAAGCCTAATGAAGACTATTGTATCAAAATAAATACAACCTCACCATAAACTGGAACTATAATATTCACAAATCACACCTAAATTCAAAATTTTTTACTTTTATTTGCTGGAAATTTTGAATTTAGGTGTGATTTGCGACTATTATATCGTTAAGAATTATTTTTTTATTTTGTACAAAGAAAATAAAATATATTGAAAAATATAAAAACAATAAAAAATTATACTTCAGAAGTTAATTTAGTATCAAAAACGTGAAATATTTGAGTAGCCCAAGACATAGCCAAAGATTGCAGCGCCACAGCACTGGCGAAAATTTAAATTTGCCAACTGGAATTCTTTCAGGTAATCGACGCTCTACTGTACATGGATCAAGAGGAGGCTAGAGAACATCCATCACTGGTATTGAGGGCAGAAATGGTTCTCATCTGTAAATACACAGAATTCTACTGTCCTCCAATGGACTCCTGGGTGACACCATTGAAGATGTATCTCACAATGGGCAGGAATGAGTTGATATACATTACATGACAACCTGAATTGGAGGTCATTTTACAATAGATTATTTTGAACAGTTGTTGTGACACCAGGTGCCATTGCTGTTCAGACTTCCACCACAGATTCTCTGATTCATTGGGGACATTCTGTGTATGTGTCAATCTTCTTTTGAGAGACCAGATCCACATTTTCTAGTGCATGGTAACCTATTCTTTTCATGGTCTCACAAAATAAAAATTATCTTCTCAAAAGCCTTGTTTATTGTTTAAACTGAGTTAATTGCTGATATGCAGTTTATTGTTGCCCTTGAGGCATTCTGTATATTGTAGCTAATGTCACCACAGCTTTTCAGTGACACTAATGCTTCTAAACAACCCAACATGAGTCTCATGGAAACTTCTAATTTGCATTCACTGTTGCACTCTTGCATCTTCTGAGTTGTGACCTTGAAATTGGTATCAATGTAAGAGAGTAAATATTCTATGTAATTTTTGTTCATTTAGTACAATTTCTCCTTAGTGTTGGGAGTTTGATTTTTAGCAATATAAATTTATACTAAACATAATTTTTTTCTATTTTTTGTTTTAGTAATAGCAGAAAGAGAAGACAGACAAAACTCACTTCTTTTAAAAATCATAAGAAAGTATTTAAACATAAGAAAATGGAACAACATAATATTGAAACGAATGGTTGTGAAGATGGACCGACTTCACTAGTTGTTTCAAATCATTCTGATTCTACCCAGGTAAAATTTTTTAAATATATTAAATATTAAATTTGTGATATAAAACTGTTGATTAAATTTTAGAGTAGATTTTTGTAAATATGATTAGATATTCTTGAACAGTTTTATTATTATTACTTTTTCATTTTGGAAGCATGGGCTGATTCTAAATTATTCATATTTATTTATTTATTGTCAGAGCTTCCAACTGAAAACAACAAAATAAAACTACTAGCAGAATAAAGTATAACTTAAAAAGTTCTATTACATATATAATCAGTACTACAGAGTGCTAAATGAACTTCAACATGCATGCCTTTCATAGCATGTACAATTTCTTAGTGATGATCAGTTTTTCTTCTTGTGTTCTCTAGCATTTGTAACTCTCTATTGAAGCAATAATTTTGAGCTTAAGTTTATTGAAGAAAGTTACAGGGATCTTGTAAACAGTATCTTTTGTGTATTCTGCAAGAAGAAATTAAGTGACGTGATATTGGATAAGCATGAAAACTGCCGAATCCAGTCACCAAACCCAATCCAGTACCCAGAAAAATGTATGTTAAGAAATTCTCTGACTGTAAGAACTGAATGTGGCATTATACAGTACCATCTTTCTGGAATACCATATTTGGCTGATGATCTTCCAACTGATCTTCCATTTTCTATAAAGATGAAGGGCCTTGAAACTTCTAAACATGATAAAGCAGTTTTTGTGTGCCAGTTACTTAAATGATATGAGGATTTTCTTTTTAGCATATTCTACAGTTGTGGCAATTTATTTTTCCTAATGTGTAAAATGTTCTGCCTATCTATATTTGGTTTATAGTGTCTGACATCTTCTGATCTCCAGGAACCCTCTCCATCTCTCTCTATCCATACACCATTCCTGTTTAATTCCTTTTTCACTACATGCTAACTTTACTTCGTCGTACCAAGTTTAAATAATAACATCTCAAAGCCCTAGTAGTATACAATAAATCACCAAATGATCACCTAAATATCGGGCTATAATAAGGCTAATTAAATGATTGTTAATTTACTTAAGAGATGGTGCCTAACGCCTACCTCTAGTGTCAAATTACTTTATACCAATCATTTAATTAGCCTTATTATAGCCCAATATTTAGGCGATTGTTTGGTGATTTATCGTACCAAGTTTGTCTGGGTCTTCTTCTCTTTCTCCTTTTTTGTGGATTGTATTCCATTGACATTTTCAGGAGTCTTGTCACTCATTCTTTTCACATGTCCAAACCAAATAAATTATTTCCTCTTTATTTCTTCCAAAACGTCTTCTTCAATCCCATTAGGTCTTTGATTCTCTCATTAGTTATTCTTTCTCTTTTTGAGATTCTGCACAATGCATCCATTTCAACCATTGTTACTTTTTTCTTGTTTTTTCCCAGTCATTCTCCATGCCTTTGCCCTGTATAACAGAATGCTTTTAACCAGGGTTGGCATGATTTTAAAAAAATGTTTTAAAAAACATTTATTAGAACATGTTTTAAAACATAGTCATCAGATTTAAAACATGGTTTTTTTGGAAATAGTAATTGATCTAGTAAAATAGAAAAAGAAAAAAACAAAACAAGACTCAAGAATGTACGGAATGTTTTATTTAATATAAAATATAGCATTTTTAAATGTTTCTTTATGCAATGGCATTTTTAAGATTTGCATGTACAAACACCAAAACAGGATTGACAGCAGTAGCTTCTGCAGCTTGAAGAATTTCTTATTTTCAGAAATGTATAGTACAATGCTTGGTAGTGTTTGTTTTAGTGCTTGAAAACTTTAACAAGCTTTACTGCCTTTTCCTGTCCAAATCAATTTCTAAGTTTTGAATGAACAAGTCCATAGGTAGAGAAAATTCTCTCAATTCCTGCTGAAGAAGCCACTGCTGTGTGCAGCTGTGTAACTAATTTTAAAACAGGTTTATCAATTCTGTCACGTAGTGACTGCCACCATGTAAGATGAGTGATATTAGTTAACACAGACTCTGCAAACATGTGTTGCAGAAATGGGCTAGTTTTTGCCAAGTATTTTAAAACTGAAGTCATAGCATCTGGATAGTAAGCATGGCATAGAGTAAGTGCAGCATCTTTCATACTGTCTGTGAGCTTTGCACTCTGGTATCTTGGTCCAGAAGATTTGCTAAAAGGTGATAGTCTGTGATAGCTATATTAAATCTGTCTTTGGCTGTTTGCATGACTCCAGTGATCCCAAGTTGTTGCAAGTCATTTTGAACACTATAAAAGTAGTAATATCATTAGATGTAAAAAACATGCTTTTGTAGAAAAACTATACGAAAAATTTAAAATAACTAAAAAATGCTTTTACTGTATTTGATAAATATAGCTGCAGAGATTGTTATTCTTTCATTTGACAGGCGTGAAAATTTACACATACGGTCTATATTGTTTACAAACCAGTTGACATTGAGAACTGCTTTCCCAGGACATTTACATGGTAAGAATGGTAAAAGTTTAGAACAATTTAATTACTTTGATTAAAAAAACTCTCATAAAAAACAACAAGGCAATTAATATGCTAATTAATAAAATGTTATAAAAAACTCTCGTTGCAAAAGTAAATAATAAAATTTTCATAGATCATAGATAAGAATATATATGTATTAGCCCATACATTTTTGGAAAAGGATCGTTTTTTCGTAATGCTATGGAGATAACTCAGGGGAAGAACTAAAGAATATCTATATAGATACAAATTGAGTTATGACCCAGGTAAAACTTTATAGCAAGCTATAGAAAATTTTAAAACTTATAATGGTTCAAAATACCCAGCTGTTGCAATTCCTGTAAATCATCTTGTAGGTGGTTATTTTCAATATGTTTTTTCATACTAGCGACTAATCCAACCATTTCTTTCCTACATATTTTTTATTGCATCTTGCATGCCGGTTTTCCTGGATTTCCAGAAATTAGTTTGTACTGGTTCCAGATATTATCAAGCCTTCTTCCTGCACTCATTTTTACTTAACAAGTAACAATGATGATAATGTCTTTTTCCATCCAAGTAATTTTACAATACATTAGCTGTATTGCTAACAGTATTAACTGGTATGTGCTGTCAGGAAATCTCCTCTTAGTGATAAAAGTCTCGTGTCACGTGCTTTCATGGCCCATGAGATTGATAAAAATTTCTCATTCCCACACTCACGTTCAGCTCACAAGTCAGAAAAAGTTTATTTGCTAAATTTATGTAATATAACATTATTTTTTTTAATTTAAAACATTGTTTTAAAACATTATTTTATAATGTAATATAAAACTGTTTTAAAATAAAAAAAAACAAAGGTTTCTAAATGAAACGTGTATTATTGTTTTATTTAAAAAAAAACAAATTTTCCAATCCTGCTTTTAACAATAGCATTATATATTCTTTTTTTTTTCTTTTCTTGATCTACCACTCCACCATATTCCATTTAATCTTTTAACTGCTCTCTTACCTTGTACTAATCTTGTATTAATTTCTAATGTATCTCTTCCATCTTGATGAATTTTAATTCCAAGATAATTGTAATGTTCACATCCCTTAATTTTTTTCCTTCTTCCAGTTCCATGTGTTTTAGCCCCTTTTATGTATAAATATTTTGTTTTACTCATGTTTATGTATAAACCTCCTTTAAAATATTCCTCTCATTTTTCATGTCGTATTCTAGATCATCCTTATCCTCTGCCATTATAATGTGTAAAAAAAACTAAATCTCCATCTCTGAATATAAGAAACTTGTCTAGTTGATTTTTGTGGGCTTTGAGAAAACACATTCTGGATTCAATCAATATCTTTCTGTGAATTGCTTAATTTTTCTGCTCCTTTTTTGGCTATGAAACTACTGGTCTCTTGGAATTGCTTTAACCAATGTCAGATAGTGTTATCTGAAGATGGACCTACACTATACTGAGTTCTGTAACAATATTGTATTGGTATAACAGACTTTCTTTTGAACAGTCACTTTTTGAAGTAAGACACCATATCATCGTCCAGACATAATGTGTGACAAATACAGTGTTATGAAATAAAACTTTTTTGAGTTACACTTTTCATATATTGTATGTATTTATGCATATTCTGTAGATTTGTTGTTTTTCGTTGGAAATTTATAGGACACAGGAATCTCAACAATAGTTTATAATCATCCTGTGTATGAAACATCAATAAGCATAGTCATTAATATTCTATCATAGAAAATTTCCAAAATATGGAAATGCATTTTGAGTTAATTCATTGAAAGTAAAGTTAACTTAAAACATTTTCCTATTATTTATAAGACTAAGATTGGCACTAAATCATGAGAAAAAACTACTTGTTTTTGTCCTGTGATTTATTATTGTTATAATGCCAATTTATTATTATATCAGTTAAACCACAAAATTTTATTATGAAATGTGTTCAGCCTTACTTCAAGCCATTTTCAGACCAAAAATGTTTATTATTAAATAGTTCTTTGGTTTCCAAATTTCCAAACCAAGCAGTTTTATTTATTTTTTTGAGTTAATTCTTGTTTCTGTATACATCTTAATAAAAGAAAAAAATATTATTTTGTAAATTGTGATGTTAAAGAAGATATATTATCAATCTAATGTTAATTTTAATTTTGTTTAAAATAGTTTTATCAAAAATGTCTTATGAACATATTCAAATTAATATTTAATTATATTTGATAATCATAAAAGTTTTAAAATTCATTTGTGAATGAAGTCCCTTTTAAAAGGCAAAAGTGTTTTCTTATGAAATTTAGTTTTTTTTTTATTATATTGTCTACTTGTGAATAAAAGTTAAGAATGTAATCTGGAAATAACTTGTGCTTATAATAATCTAAATTTTGTTGTTCTGTTTAAGAAAATCCAATGTTCATCATGTCTTAACCACTCAACAGTGAGGGACGAATATATCCATCCAGGATGATCATTTGGCAGTGGTGAGGGATGGATATATCCGTTAAAATCTTTTGGGGTATTGCCAAAAACTACTGCAAGAAAAATTCACACAAAAAATGAATTATGTAACAATAAAAAAAAAAAACACTTTTCTTTACTAGACATAACAGTTTACAAAATCTTTTTTCAAAATGGTAATAAGAAAAAAATGCATGGAAAAATACTTTAAAAATTACCCACATTTATTCTCCACTACTTTGGGATAGTGCCGTACCTGACTATTCCACTGTTGAAAGGTTAATTTAGATTTTAGACAATCCTGAAAAAATATCATTTTTTAACATATAAAGCAAATTAGAAAGGAAAAAAAATGTAGGAGTTTAAGTCATAAGAAAATGTGTGTGTTATGGTTAGGTATGTTAAAATATGACAGGAAAAAAAAAAAAACACTAACTTAGAAGTTAGCAAATAAGGCATGTTTGAAATGTGCAATTCACTTAATAAAGTTCATGGAAAAATGTTTGGAAAATATACTACAGTTTAAATTTCAAATCCTGTTTCAAAGCATTTAATTTTCATACTTGCCTGTTGTCAGGTAGTACTTCTAAGATTATGGTATCATAAAGTGTTTATCTTATTTAAAATATTTAATGTAAATTACAATTCTTCCTTTTGTTGGAACTGTGTCTTTGTTTTATTTCTTTTTTCAACTCATAATGAAGTGGTATTTTAAGACAGCAGACTATTATTATATCCATTTTATTACAGTCTGTTGTCTTAAAATACCATTTCATTGTGAGTTGGAAAAAGAAGTAAAAAGGACATTGTTAGGTTTGGGATAATTTCTGGTTCCTTGATGAATGCCAAAACTACATATCAAATTAAAGCTTACAACAAGAGGAACAAACACTACCAGAACAAAAGTCAGAAAGTAGGGAGAAAAGGTCCAAACCATACTTTTAACTTAAAATAAAAAAAATGTATTTTTATGGCATACATTACACTTACTGTTATACAAATTACTAACAAATGTAGATGAGTTGATGTTCTTAAGAACTTATTTCATCATTAACTGCTACTCCTGTCCTTTTAAAATTTAAAACATGTCTGCAATTGCAGTGTGCTGCTGTTGTAAGGTAGAGTCAATGTTTACAGTAAGAAAAATAAAATTTATCTGAAAAGTGATACTTGTTGTCTTTACTATCAATTTATTATATGTAAAAACTTGTACAAAAATCAAGCAATCCATGGGGAGTGAAAAAGTATGATTTCAACCTGTTCCCTTTTGTTCCCCAACTTGAAAGTGGTATCATAGTGTTCCTCTTCACATAAGTTTTAATTTGATAAATTTTTTGGATGTTTCCCAAAAGGATGACTAGAAATCACTTGAAACTTAACATTGTTATTTTTGTTTTAGATTAATTTCATGTTGAATTTCTATTTTAAATTAATGTTATACAATTGTTCCATTATTATGTTTTAGGTATGTTTGAATGCAATTGTTCAATTTCAGACATTACTTTTAAATAATTATATTTATATATTGAATTTAATTCAAACCATTGATTGATTTTTATAATATTCAGAATCCATTCCATTGTTAAGAGTTTTATGTAAGCTGAAGCTGGCCTAAAACAAACTAAAAATGTATTTTATATAATAAAACGTTTTTGGCTACCTGATAAAGCAGTTTGGATTTCTGTTTCTTACAATATGGTGCCAGGATTTCTTCATTTTGAAGAAAATGTATAACAGCATAGCTTTATAAATTTTTTTACTTTTTAATTATACTATATTTGTGTGTGTGTGTGTGTTTTTAATATTAATAAATGATTAAGATTTGAGAAAAGATAAGTTTAAAGCAAATCATGGTAAATGATAATACAAGAGAATTTATCAATATCCTTAGTTTTTTAACCCTTCCAATATCTATATTTTTAAAAATACAGATATAGTAAAGATTAAAATGCATTTTAGATTTATTTGGCTCAACTGTACCAGGCTGTTGTTACATTTATTTATTACTATTATTATAAGTTACTATGTAATCATTAAAAATTTAAATAATGTTTACCAATCAATAGTCTTATTGACTAATTTTATATGTCAAATCCTCTTATATGTCATTAAATGATAATTATAAATAAACTTTGATCTTAGATAAATAAAACAGGAAATTTCAATTAAAAAATCATATGTGGTGTTGGAATTTTATACATATTTGGAATTCTTGTTTATAATTAATTTAAGACTTAGCTAGGAAAAATTGTATCTGATTATTTATAGAGATATAAATTATGGATTCTTTTCAGAAGTATGATAAAAGAGAATTTCCAAATTAAGTAATATTTTTAATAATAATAGTGAGAGACAAGATGATACTCAAGAAAAATGTTAATATCTCTTCTAATGCAATAGAATGGAGCTAAAAACAATTCGGTTTAAAGGTTCATCTAGATGTAAAGTACTCTGAAATAATCACTCATATCAAATGGTTGGTTGATTAATTCATAAAACACTGCTAAAGTAGAGTATTTTTCATTATCTGAATTTGGCAATGTTTGTCGATTAATTTATAAACTTGTTAAATTCTTGGGCAAACTGATTTACAAATTTGATGAAGAAAAGAAATTTTGAGTTCTTCATTTTTAATATTAATGATGAATCCTCTTTAAATAAACAAACTTTAAATACCTATAATTGAAGAATATAGATTAATAAATGCACAACTTTTATGGGTCTGGAACATAAGGACTGTGAATGTGGCTGATTTTGAAACCAACCTCAAATTTTCATCCCTCTTTTATCTCTTCCTTCAGTTTTGTGACTAGTTTAGAAATTTTTAACAATCATCATAGTAAAGAACCATAAAGTATGTAGTAAAGTACATTAATGTAGTCATTTTCAAAACTATATGTATCAGTTACTGTTTCTAAATAGAAAACTGACATTAAATGAAGAACATCTCATTTATTTATTGGGTATATTTGAGACCACAAACACTACATCAATAAAATTTCAGATCTCTGCAACAAATATTGTAAAATTATTTTTCTTGGAGAGATACCTAACAAGTTGAACTGCAATTAATCTTGTAATCAAAGATTTTATTTTTAGAAGTACAGGAATTAGAAGTGGCAGTGACAACGTGTATCAGCAACTTTCATATCATATCTTTTTCCTTTTTTTTTCTTAATTTCATTAAAAGATTCAGGATCTGGAAAGCTAATGAAAATTTAAATATTGTGAGATGCTTCTACAGCACTCTAAAGTGTTATACAGTGGTGCCTTGTATAATGTACTTAATCCATTCCAGGTCCAAGTCCATTATACAAAACACATTTTCCCATAGAAATAATGTTAAAACATATAATTTGTTCCACAGCATAAAATAACCGTACTGTACCATAAAAAAAAAAATAAATAAAATGAAAATGAAAATGGAGCAGTTACCAATTATGCCAGGTAGTCAGATGTTGTGAGGAGGAGGAGGAACACTTTCTTCATACATTCATACAGATACAGACTTTTTACACATTGCAGCAGGTCTCTTTTTATTGTTTTTTAATCGGAGTCAGATTCAGGAGAGCTACGGGAGCTTGCAGGGTCAACTCCTCTTGTTCCATTCTTTGTTTTTTGGCAGCTGGCTTCTTGAAAAGCATGTCCAAGGTGGTCTGTTTCTCTCTCTTCTTCAACACCTGTCGGGCAAAGGTGTCATTGTAGAGATCATTGATCCTGCTGGCCTCAGCTTTGTTTGAATAATGAGTGTTGGTAAACTGTTAAACCTCTCCTCATTTGACAAGGAAGTTTTTGTCAACTTTCACTCCTGGTGATTTCTTGCTTTGTTTCAATTGAAATAACCTTTCTGTTTTTTTAGAAGCCATTATTTGCACAACACTTGAATAAATGTAAATACCCTGCACTGAGGTGATGTACGTAATAAACAAGGGAGCAAGCTGAATCCCAACGGGAGCTCTGTATTTCAGATATACTAATAATATATTCTAATAATACTGTGAAATCCGAGATTTTTTTCGCAGATGTCGGAAAAAATCTTTGTAAACAACTCCGATGAAAAAACCACTCTTGGTGAGAAGTAATCGGAGGTCACCGATTGTTTTCACACTTAGGTGGGAAAGTTGACACTTAACTGATCGGAATGCACCATTAGTGTCAACAGAAGTCAATCACGTGACTCCTTTCCCACGAAAAACGTATAAAAGCCTGCGCCCCCAGAAGCTCCAGGTGACCAAAGGAAGTTATACTTATTACTGTGTGCATCTTGTCTCCATACTCCGGACATAGCGACCGTAAGGACATTGCCATACGACAAGACAATTTTGAACTTCCATCGCCATTCTACAGTTCCTGCACCAACTACAATTCATATGGCCCATTCAATGAATGCATATTCGTTATAGCCTGTAGAGGTATTTGTATTTTCGAGCATTGTGAACCTTCTCTCTCAGAATAGCTGTTAAAGCTGTTACTCTTATTTAATGTGAACTTATTTAACTGCATTTAGCCTATGTATTGTTATAGTCTCATGTCTCTTAGCTTTAATATAATAATAAATGCTTTTTTATTTTGTTAAACCTGTTGTCTATTATTGTACCTGCCGGCTTACCGACACACTCCCCACTCACTTTTTGCCCTCCTAGCCATCATACAACCGCGAGATCAGGTTTTACCAACCTTGGGCAGCGTAAGTGGTCAGAAGGGATTAACTCCTAACCCTCTGCTTATCTCACAATACTAATATATTATAAAATTAGCAGATTGTCATTGGCAATAGCAAAAAAGTGGAAACATCAATCACACTTGTTCGCCTCATGTAACTGCCGAGCGGAAAGTCTGTTGTTCGCAAACAGTCCATTGCTCAAGTCAAGTAACGGCCAAACGGAAAGTCCATTGTTCGCAGCATTCATTATATGAGGCACCACTGTATATACTTTTATGGGAAAGGAGTTAGGAGGTTTAACAAGAAATTCCAGAATGAAAAAATCTTTACTGGTTCCATCCAAATTTAAGTTTTTTATCAAGTAAATAAACATAAGTAAACAAAGTAGAATAAAAATTCTTGTAGTATTTCTGCTGAAAATAAAGACATCTTGAACTCTTATAAGAGATTCTTTTCAATATTCATTCGGGCTTTGGCACAATGTTTTCTATTCAAATTATCTTTTTCTCTGAAGCATCAGTATGGATTGCTGTGGAAGAGAAAAAGTTACTGTTGAGAAGCTTTAAAATTTTTAAAAACTTGTAATAGGGGATGAAAAAGAATTTTATATATATAAAGAAAAACATATACAGTAGTCTCTCATTATATTGCACTTGCAAGGAGACAAGCTAAATAAGCAACATGTCATCAAGCATGATAGAACCAAAGTATCTATCTATTATTAAATTAACTAAAATGCTTTTACATTTAAAAGACAAGGAAAACCATGATGTATCTGAGAGCAAAATAACAAGGAACTACTGTATTAAAAAAAATAATAATATATCTAAAAGGGAGAAACACTGATATCAACTTTAAAGGAACAATATCATAGAAATTCTATGCTGTATACAGGTATACCTCGCCTTACGTCGGTAATTGGTTCCAGGAGAACGACTTAAGTCGAAAAACGACGTAAGTCGAATTTACTTGTCTCCGAATCTACTTGCCACTAGGCTAAACCATAAATTACCAATTCCCGTTCTGTATTTTATTTATTAATGCATTTTTAATAATATATGGTTAATAAGGATCTATTTTAAGCTTACAAACAAATAAATTTTAGTTTTTAATATAGTACAGAAAAAAGTAATTTAAATTTACGAATGCATGTACTGTACTGTAAATACAGTATATACTTGTAAATGTATATATTATAATATGATTTTATGTGCTTTAAACATTTTTCTAGTGATGTTACGACTTTAATATTTGTGGCGGACAAACGTAAAGTCGAATAAAATGACTTAAACTTGATTTTTATTTTTCCATATACTTTCTTGACAAACGACGTATAATCGGGAACGACGTAACTCGAAACGACGTAAGTCGAGGTATACCTGTAATTTAATGAAATTCATGAAAAATTATGTGCTAAAAGTTTTGTGGATCTAGTAAATTGTTGGAGCAGAACTACTAGCAACAGTTACAAAAACAATTTCCAAAGAACTGAAAACTAATGTTAGCATTACTACATTACTTAGAAAAATTCAGTCTTTTATCATGAGAATGCTAGGCTTAATGTAGAGTTGCCAAGGTTTCCTTTTAAAAAAAGTTTTTTGTCAACAAAATTAATTTCTAAAAATACAAGAAAACTTAATATATTATAAAAAAAAAGGTAAAGTTATTAGGACAGTAATGTCCTCTTCTGTAACCAAGACCAATTAAAAATTGAAATACGAAAAGGAGGAACTATTAAGAAGAAATAATAATCACAAGAATTTTTATATTTAATAATACCAATAATAGTGCACCAATGGTACATTAAACTTCTATAAAGTTCAGTATTTCTTACTATAAGGGTATGTGTCCTATGTGGCAGCATCCAGCAACCAAAAGCAGAATCTTTGTATGAGCTTCCATCTTGTGAGTGACTTCTGTCCAAAGTGAATGTGTATTGTTTACAAAATGGCGGCAAGATGACTTTGTCGAATGCTTGATATGGAAAATATGACAAGCATTATAAAACAGTAAATTTGAAAGGTAAATGTTATTACTAACTAGATATACAACAAATATAAATAATCTGCATAGAATAAATTTAAAAAATTGCATTTACTAAATCAGAAATTATTAAATTATGTAAAAATTATTAATTAAAGCATATACAACATATACACACAATATATTTGTCATTCTGTTTTCATTCATCTACAAAATCAGCCATTTTCTTCTTTGAAAGTGCAAGCAGTGGAAACATCTATCAAACTTGCTTGGTGGCTGCTTTCTGCACACACGTGTAGAAGCATTATCTGGTGGTCACTACATGCTAAATGTGGTTACTCTGGACATGCACATTTGCTTGAACCAGTCTGTCTGTTCCGCTTAGAAGTGTGTTTGCAGTTGCTGCCACGTAGGACGTACCCTAACTTATTAACAATTTCACAAGCACATGATAAACTATATTGCATCCTTCTCACACACAATCAATGGACAAATTGGAGCAAAAGAACAATAAATTTTAATAGCTTCTTCCTTCCGTCTTTTTCATGTTAGGAAATTGTTGTCACCAATAGTTTTGAATAGTTGCAGCATCACATAGTGGTTATGTTTGCCAGGGCTGTAGAGTCGGACTCAGAGTCAGGAGGAATTTCTGGCCAGAGGAGCCAGAGTCTGAAAAAGTGTGTGAACTCCAACTCCAGCATTTTAAATTTACTTTAGTTTCTTTTATTTAAATGAAAGAAAAGTTGTTATATATTTCTTAATTTTTTAAAAATCATTTTATTTTGTTATAATTCATTTATTTTAAATACAAAATGCATCAATTTTAATTTATTAAATATGTAGTGTTCTTTGTAGTATTTGTGTTTAGTAGTTAAATTATTTTGACCCAATTTGAATATTTTTGAATCATTCCTTTATTATCCCTGCTGTAAATAATAAGTACTTTATTTTTCTGAATGAACCAGATTAATTGATCAGAGTACATATTTTTCTTTTCTGAACAAGAGGCTGAAGTAGCTAGATCACACTTTTTAGTTGGACTAACTCTTCTGAAAGGGTGAGATTGAAGTGCAAATGCTGTCGAATATATGTAGATGTAGAATTTTATCACCTCCTTCCTCCTCTTATTAGATATTTGTTAAAAATTAATTTTTTATACAAATAAATATTAATTTAAGTTAAATACTAAAAATACTATAGAAGTATTTGGGTAAATGCCTGGGGCTCCTTTCAGAGTTCAGAGTAGGGTAACCCCCCTATGAGTTCTTCTGCCCCATAAAATGACTTTGTATTTAATTTTGCTGGAGTTGGAGTCTGCCTACTAAAATTATCAGGAGTCAGAGTCAAGTGTTTTTTTACCGACTCTGCAACCCTGATGTTTGCAACAAACTTTACTGGAACATTTAAAATATGATTTTTATCAAAAAAGAAAGAAAATAGAAGAAACTTATTTACAGGCAAATAAAAAATATAAACAATAAAATAAACAAATACTTAAACTTTTCTTTTTGCTTAATTGCTTTAAGTATATTTGAAGTATAGCTTATAAAGCTAAGAGAAAACTTAGGAACTGACAACACTAGCTTTATGTTGCTAAAAGTATTCAAAATTTCTTACTTGGAAATTTTATCATTTTTATCATTGTTGTGAAAATCAGAAGGAAATTTTATTATCAATGAATTTATTTATTTAGACTGCTTTATAATATTTTGAATAATAGGATGTTTGACATTGACAGCAAAATCAAAATAGCTACTGATGAATTTGTTTTTCAAAAATATGCAATATGCATTTATGTATACTTCTATTACATGAAAGTATTAATATAAAAATATTAACTATATTTCACGGATTAAAATTGTATCATTATATTTTTGACCACTTTTATTAGCCACTAGTAGGCAGAACTTGCATCAGACTGAGTGGATAAAACTTCAGAACACGAATAATTGGTCACAAGTTTGTGCCTCACCAACCAACTAGTTATGTGGAATTTTTCTGATTTTCTTCAATTCTACCACCTAAATAGGACCAGTTTGCCATAGAAAGTTCTCCTGGAAGGCACACCTCTTGTCAGATCACTCAAATGTTGCATTGCCTTATTCTATTAATTCATTCTGACTTAAGTTTTGTACTTACATTCTAAATATTTTTTCCATTTTGGAAATTGCAACTTTATATTATTCAAATTGTTCAAACATAATTATATTGTTATATAAATATATTTAAACAACATGGACTATATAGTTTTTCAAATGAAGTGAAACCAAATGTTTAAGAATGATATTATTATTAAGAAATGTATTTAAACAATTTTTTGATTTATTTTAAGATCTCAGAGTTATAGGAAATATAAGTACAGATTACTTTTATATAAAAAAAACATTGGAAGCCAAGAAGATATAAAATTTTGTCTGGCTTTTAGTGAAATATTGACATTTTGTCTGTATGCAAGTACTTACACTATTATTTTTTAATTAAAAAGAATGAAGAAATGAATTGAAAATTCTGTTCAGACAACTTGAAACATTTTAATTTTTAGAATTTTAGATTTTGAAAATTAAATGTTTCAAGACAATGCATAAATAAGGTTGTAAAAACAATGTGTTTGTTTGTTTTTGTTTGAATAAAGAAGATTAATAATGAAAATCTGAAATACAAAACATATGAGAATACATATTTAAAGTATTTTAATTGATGGAAGACTACAAAAATTAGAGAGAAAAGTTTTAATTTAACAGATTATTCTACTCCATCGTAAACAAACTGCTTTATTTGGAGAAATTTTTTACCATACACATTCAGAACCAAGCGTTTTTAGAACTGTGCTCCATATACTTAAATTTTTTGCTCTGCTTTAACAGAGCAAAAAATTTAAATGTATACATGGAAAGCCATTCAAGTACTTCTGAATCAAGCAGTTCATTCTCAGGAAGGCTTTAAAAATGAATGTCCTCATCATGAAGGGCACTCACCTCCATATTATTTTTCACAAGTTCATGTTATTTGTTATATTCCTGGAGGCAAAATCATTTGATTTCAAAGCACTTGAACAACTCTTCATGTATATATGTTTAAATTTTTAGTGCCATTAAATCTTTCTACTTTATTTCTGTATATATAGTGGAGTTTTTTTAGATTAAAAAAATAATTACTATATTTTATGTTAAATGAGTGTTTCAATCAGAGATTTTTAATTAGAAGGCAGATTGCCTTTAGCATTGAAGCACAATTTGTTCTTATTGAATTTTTTATTGGAATATATCCATGTATTCTATGTGGTCTATTGTTTGTAGCTGTCTAGAATTTTTTATACTTTCCAAGATTTTTAATCTTTTGAAAGGAGTGCTGAAACTATTTAAAAATTGATTTTTGTATTCTTATTTTTTAAATAAGTTAGTCAAAATCAAGTATAAATCTATAAATTTTAATTTATTTAGCAAGTAACATTATTAATGATCGAATAAAATAGTGCTGTTTTATTAATTGAGTAAACAGATAATTTCAGTTAACGGTAATTAACTTGGTGACATACTAAATATTTTAAAGTGTTGTTATTTCAAAAGTTTTCCAGTCTAATGTGTAATAAAAGATTTCTGTTTTATTATGTATTAGACTGAAATCTGTAATCAAGAAATTATGCATACAGTGAGTCATATTTTAAATGACATGATTAAAAGGAGTCATAACAACAACAAATTTATTATTTAAATCTATTCATAAAGCATGTTTGGTCACAAATTGCATAGAATGAAAAAATGATTATAAATTTTTTATGTTGTAATATAATTGTTTGCATTGAAAGATTGAATTATTAAACTCTTGTAATTAAATTGTACACTGTTTCCACAAAAGAGAATTATGTCAAAATTTTTCTCTTTTTTTTATACTGTACTGAACATTTAAATATTTTAGACACTTAACATTTAGCATAAAATGTGTTTACTGGGAATTAATGGAATTGGAAATTCAATATTTTCTAATAATAAACTTTCGTGTCCACGCGTTGCGTCATCGAACGAGAAACTCGTCGCCGGACATTCGTTCCAGTAGGTTTATATTTTAATATAATAATTGTAATAAAATAGTCACTTTTTTCTTCTTTTATTTTTTAATCGAAATTTGCTGTTGGAAGTTGCTATAGTTCCACAATCATACACTAGGTGGCGGAATAGACGTTGTTGATCAGCAGTAAAAGCTCAACGTTATAGCAACTTTGCCAAACACCTGTGGACTTAAAAGTTTGCAAAAATTTTAGTACACCTGTCTCAGGTGTTTCACGATGACAAACTGTAAACGATAATTGGAAAGGTGGTAAACGTCTACTTGTTACTCTTCTTAAATACATATATACATTATATATATATATAAAGATAAAGTATATATAAATATATATATATGTGAAAGCAAGTGATACCGAAGAGACTTTCCCAAAGGTACCAGGAGGAGGATTTCGAAAGTGAGAAGATAAAACGAAAANAACCTGAAAATCTCTACCTCATACTTGCATTTCCAGCATATAAATTTATTGAGAACACACACATTTTCAGCATATTTTAAAAACCTGTATCAGGTTTCACACTAGCTTCAATTTGGTAAAGTTTGAAATTGAAATTGTATTGTGTTGTTATTCCTAAGTGATGTTATTTAATTTTTAAGATACAGAACATCCTATATTTCTCTTGCATTCATAATTACAATCATAATTTAAAAAAACTATAGTATAATATATATATATTATACTATAGTTTTAATATATATATTGTGTGTGTGTGTGTGTTATGGTTGATTTGCCTATCTTGTAATGAAATGTTTTCACAGATTATCATGTAAAGATTGCCATGTGGTCAATAGAGATTCACAGTCTTTGATTTATACATTTTCTTTTTAATGTGGCCTTAAATATTTGTAATATTTCTAATGTTTGTAGTTTGTGTTCATTGCACACATGCCGTAATAATTTAACCTTGTTAAGGTTTGCAGATATCCCAGGCTATGTCACATTGTACTAAATGAGTTACTGGATTATTGGTACCAATATTATGTTTTTGCTCTGCCAGTCTGCTTGTTAAAGATCTATTGTAGAACCAATATACATTAATTGTTGGTTAAATCTTCCATCTGTGATAGGATTGGAGTATATTGATGTTCTGGTTGCCCTTTTGCTGTTTACCTATCTTTGCCATTCTTTAATAATTTGTAAAGTGTATGGTTTCTGTAATAGCATACAAAGGTACTGTACAGTGGAACCCTGGTTAATGAACGTAATCTGTTCCACGAGTCTGTTTGTTAACCGAAGCAATTTTTCCCATAGAAATTAATGCAAATACAATTAATCCATTCTAGCCATCAGTATTTTTGTAATTTTATTTGTAAAATGGGTTTTCTTTGATGAAAATATAAGAAAACGTAGTATCTATCATTACAGCAACAAATATGTAAACTTTATTTAATAAAGTAGCACTGTACATACCTTTGTTTCTACAGAGCTTAATGCTTGGAAGAGGAATCCCCCTCCATAAAAATATCGGGTATCACTGCATCAGGAGTTTCTTCGAGTTGAGGTCTCTTTTGATAAGGAACAAGAAAGTGGTCTAAAGTTGATTGTCTTACTCTCTTAATCAAAATTTTTCTAAAATGCACTAGTACAGTGTCATTCATTAAATTAACGATCCTATTAGCCACAACTTTGTTAAGACGGTGCTTCGATAAATTCCTGCACATCATTCCATTTTCAGCAAATTTCCTTCATATCAGTACTGGTGATTTCTTCCCTAGCCTCTTCCTCTGGCGAATGCTCTTCTTGTAAGACTTTCATCTGTTCTTCCTGTATGGCAACCAGCTCTTCTGTTGTTAGTTCATTTTGATGGTCTTCCAGCAACTCCTCCACATCTGCATCATCTACCTCTACTCTCAAACTCTTGCCAATGGACACAATTTCATGCACTACATCAGGAGAGCTCTCTTCTTCAAATTCCTGAAAGTTTCGCTCTGGGACACAAGTTGGCCAAAGTTTCCTCCAGGCCGATTGCAAAGTGCAGTGAGAGACCTCATTCCAGGCTTTGTCAATAAGATTGATACAATGCAGGATGTTAAAATGCTCCTTCCAAAAAGCTCTAAGAGTTAAGTCGGTATCATTGGTAACCTGAAAACACATGGTAAACAGTGCCTTGGTATACAGCTTTTTAAAATTGGAAATCACTTGCTGATCCATTGGTTGCAGTAATGGAATTGTGTTGGGTGGAAGGAATTTGACCTTGATGAAGTCATGTTTACTATGTGTCTTGCAGTCTTGTGACAGTCTAATTTATTAATTTCATTTATCAGATTAATTATCTAACACAGTAGTTCTCAACCTTTCTGAGGATGCAGAACACCATTCATATATTTTTTTTATAATGCGGAGCACTAAATTAATATACTGTATTCAAAAATCAATAAGGAACAGGTATACTATTCTCATGAAACATCAAAGCAGTGAACTAATAAACTTTGACTTGTGTAAAATAGTAAACAAGGAATTTTCTACAAATAATGTACTTTGTTGTAGTATATCGGAATAAATTTGCAATAAAAAGTTTTAAAAACATTTTTTGTGTGTGTGTGTGTGGAACACTCTGGGCATGTTTGCAGAACATAGGTTGAGAACCACTGATCTAACATTTCAACAGTAAAATTAACAAATTAGACATTCTAATTTCTCATCAAAATTTATATGCAAATGAATTAATGTTTGGATTCAAAATATGCTCTCATCTTTTTCTCATGACACACTTTAAGGATATAATTTTTCATGTTATATTCTTGCATTTTATTTAAAAATAAATTACTATTAATAGCAGTAACAATGCTTTCAGTTGTTATTGGAAACTCATTCATTCCAATCAATATTTTTAACTGTCATACTGTTAAAATGTTTTAAAATTATTTTGTTGAAATCAGTTATGATTGCTTGTAAATTATTTGTATTTTAAAAATTTCTCATGTTTTTGAATGCTTTCATACTTGGGTCAGTTATTCTGTGTGGATATGCTCAATCAGTAATGTAAATCATCCCAAAACATAGACATCAACTTATGTTGATTAAATATGTAAATTTTAGTTACAAAAAGTTTTAAATGTAAGAAATACACTAATCAGTATTAATAAAAGATGTAAACTTATACATAAGAGAGACTATTCAAAAGAATTTCATTGAGTGTGTGGGAAGGAACACATTTTAATATTTGTTTAGTGTAATAGATATGTATTTTTATTTGCAATTAAATAATATTTTAGAATTTAAATTTATCAGATCAATGGTTAATAACCTATGTTCTGCAAACTTGCCCCGAGTGTTCCACACACACACCAAAAAAGTATGAATTTAAAATCAGCTATATTTTATTTTCATTATTTGAATAATAATAAAAAGTTATCTTTTAAGATTGTTTTANCTCAGAATGGAAAATTATCAGAAAGACCCATTATAAAACCTGCCACCCCATCAGCCATACAAGAAGGTAGATCAACTCGTCACACATCAGGCAGTAGTCGTCTCCGAAGACATTCGCCGGGGGTAACTTCAAATACAAGTAAAACGTCACCTTCTACTGAGAGACGTGCCACACGCCAATCTCCTCCAGCACATACAGCTGTTAACGAGAGAAGGCCAGTTAAAAATTCGGTATCTACATCTCATTTACAGACTCAGTCAACTAAGCGTTCTTCCTCTGTGCACAGTGTTTCCCAGTCTTTACAGAATGCTTCCTCTTCATCAGAAAATACATCTTTAACAATGTTAGAAAATAGTTCTAGTGTTAAATCAAATAAACATCCATCTCAGTCTTCTCCCTCCATTAATAAAAAGCGTCCTAAACGCACAGCCACTCCAGAAACAGAAAATTCCATCCCAAGATCAAGTAAACGAATTCGACTACAATATCAACCTTTTCAGTCACCGCCACCACCCACAATTATTCCTCCCATTCTACGTCATTCTCCAAAGACTGCAGAAGATAAGATAATCGTTTTCAACAAAGGCGAATTTCTTGCCGTCAGAAATGAAAACGGTATGTAGGTTTTTGTTAATATTTATAAATTTTAAAATAATACATAAAAATTAACATTTTATTTATTATGTTTAAGCATTTTTCTTAGTGGTAGAAGAATTTGATTAAAAGTAGATCATCACTTTTAGAATTAATTTAATAATTTTTTAGATTATTTTATAATTCATTTTAATTGATTCCTAAAATTATATTTCTATTAAAATAGCTGCAGTTTATTTAAAACTATTTATAAAAAGTTTAAATCTACTTGAATCTATATTTTTAAATATTGTTTCAGTTCTTTTTATTGATCACTACATCACTTTCACTCTCTCTCCCATTTTCTACAAATAGATTTTCAATAACTTCCAGAGAAAGATTCTTTTGTCTGGCACAATCAGTTTGTCTCTATGGTAGTTAGATTTAATATTTTGTTTACTGTATATTATAACAGTCTTCTTCTCAACTTACTGGAGTGAACAAACTATCACACACAAAACCTTTTTAACCAAGGCCAAAAACATTGGAAATTACGTTAAAGTTCAGTTACTGGTTAAAAAAATTTTGTGTGTGATAGTTTGTTTACTGTATATTTTGTAAATAATGTAACTCTTTATTTAGATTTTTTCATTTTTTATATAAGCAGGTTATCATATTTTACATTATTGTTTGGTTATTGTAGACATTTGTTAATTTATTAACTTCTCTGTTTTTTTTATTTTTATTGTGAATTTACAGGGCTCCAGTCAGCCCCATCACATGTGTACAAGATGGTCATAAATATAATTTTAATAAAATGTCAGGATTTCTGACACCAGTTAGAATAATTTTAACGCACTCTAATTTATGTGTTGATCAACAAGAAGTAAAAAAGGAGGGAATGTTCATTGTTATAACACGAGTAAGACAATGGAGTTAGATCTTAAATATTTATGAAACCAGACATACTCAATATCCAAATAAAATTTCAAATTTATTAATACTGATAACAAAATATAAATTGAGATTAACAACAACAAAAATCAAGTTTTAACGTATTTAAATGGAAACTATGATTATATGGATTTTCTAAAAATTTACAGGAATTATGCTACTTTTCCCTATTTCTATCCAATGGATAGAGAGAGAGTTTACAACAAAATTATATTACCTGTAAATCTTTTTATAATTCTCTTTTTTTTTCTTCTGGAGAAAAATTCTTTTGTTTCTGCATTGACTTCAGATGGGAATTTTCAGAGGGTTGGTGAGAAACACTAGGGTGTGAAGGTCTCAACTGGGTTTCTGTGCCCTAGTCTGTCATGGTTGGTCCTATTTATTCTATTTCAATTGTCCAATCATCAGGGACAATTTGTGGGAAGAAGCAACAAGGATATTCCTTGTTGAATTAGTATCAAAGTTAACATTTCCCTCATAAATGACAGGAACTTCCCTCAAAAATGAGAGTCCTGCTATGACTCTCATTTTTGAGGGAAGTTTCTGGTCCCCTGGATCTCACATTATTCTTTATTTGTTAGCCAGAAATTACCAAAAAATAGTAGGTATAAAAAAATAAAATTATTATTATTTTTTAAAATATATACTATTATTCAGTTTTAACATAAATAATAGATCATTTATTTTTTATTTTAGTTTATGTACAAATAGGTATGTAATAATGATATTTTTAGATTCTTTTTGAATAACTTTTTTTAATTTTGTAATTTGATTTTGAATTGTTTTTTACATAATATTTAACTTATATTTCTTAATAAAAAGACTACATATTAAAGCCAAAGGATTGCCAAATTATATTGGGCTAGATTACTGGTAAGTATTAATATTTAGTAGTAATATAGCCTGATATAATTCGGCTTTAATATAAGGCTATTAGGTTTGGATGTTTATATTTGTAAAAAGACTACATCATAACTTAAAAAAAATCAGCTTTGTTAAATGTAAAGAAGTTATTCTTTTAAAATTTAGATACATTTACAGTAGAGCATCGATTTTCTGAAAGTCAATCATTCGAAAGAATTCCAGTCGGCAAATTTAAATTTTCGCCAGTGCTGTGGCGCTTCAATCTTTGGCTATGTCTTGGGCAACTCAAATATTTTATGTTTTTTATACTAAATTAACATCTGAAGTATAATTTTTTATTGTTTTTATATTTTTCAATGTATTTTTTATTTTGTACAAACAAAATAAAAAATAACGATACAATAGTCTTTGTTAGGCATAACATCAACAAAAATTCAACGCAAAGCGACATGCAACAGATAAAAATTGTAACATCGAATACGTTAAACTATTTTTTCGTACATAAATCGGTTATCCGAAATATCAGTTATATGAACAACCCCAGTCCCCAATTGATTCGGAAAATCGATGCTCTACTGTATTAGTTTTTGATTTGTATGAAAATAGAAAGATGTGTTTGGAAAATTTACGAAAAATAGTAATTTATAAGAAACCTACTTTATTGGAAGCACAACAAAAATTACACTTTTTCTAATACTACTTTCCCAGCTGTTTTGTATTTAACATGGGAAGGTATTGTAATAATGAAATTTGACCCTCCAGGTTTTTTGCAAATCTTGAAGTTTCAATTCCTCCTGAACCCAAAAAGTAAAAAAGGGGGAAGAAATTCTGCACATGTTTGTGTTGGTATCTATTTTGTTTAATATTTTAGGATGGGGTAAAAATTAAGAAACAAAATTTGACATGCTAACTTGTATTAATAAGCATTAATGCTATTAAATTTTGGAGTATGTAACTTGTGACCCTTCATGTTCTATGTTTAAATCCTTTTGTGTTGTATTTTGGCTAGGGTAAGACTTGATGATTTTGTGTTATAAAATTTTCCCGAAATAGCAGCCTACATTTAAAAATTCAGCAATGAGTTGCATAACTTTCATGACAAATCTGGGAAAGTTTTGCAATTCATTTCTGGATTTTTACTTTTAGAATGATAAAACTCATCTGTGTAGAAAAATTGAGAAAATGAAATAAATCTATTATAATACAATTGGTTTTCTGTAAACTTTACTAATTATATGAAAAATCAAATATTTATTTTATTTCATAAGACTATTTCTATAAAGTAAAATGAACAGTTTTCAAAGATTATGTAGTTGCAGAATTCATTGTGAATAAACTTAATCAGAAGATAAATAATGTAAATTAAAATTTGATACAAAGGAAACTAACAGTCTTTGAGTTAATTAAAATAATAAATAATGTATTCCAAAAATACATAAATCAAGAGAGTATTAACAAATGTAGAAAACAATCCAATAATGAACAGTATAATACTAAGCATTTATTTTAAAGAATGAATGGGTGTAAACAATTTCTTGAAAAGAACAAGTATATAGTACTATGTTATGTATAAAATATGCATTAAACAAAGATTTTAAAATTGAAAAACAGCTAATGTATGTACAAATTTTTCTTTCAAAGTAATTGAATATTTGCTTGTAGAAATTGAAGGAAAAAGTAGTTTTAATTTATCTAGTTTATGTTAAATAAACTAGAAATCAAGCCACTGCTTAGTTCAGTCAATCAATACTTTTAAAAAAGGAATAAATGAGTGACAACAAACTGACCTTTTGTACTTTTCCTTTTTAAGAAAGATCAGTTTGTCTTCAATTATTTAGTAGTTCTAGCTTTAAGAATAATTTTCTGCTAAAATTTTAGGAAATAAATGTTTTTAGTCAGATATGATCTTGATCTTTGATCTTGTTTCTGGATGTAGAAACAAAATTTTATAAAATAAATAAATAGGATAAAACCTTAAAGAAATATTAAAATGTTAAGAAAATTTAAAAACAAATCCAAATAAATTTTAATAGAGTTCAACAAATCCAGCAGGCTGTTTGGCATTAAATTAAAAAAAAAAAAAACTAAGAAAATTGTTAAATTGCTTTTGAAAATTTATTAAAAATAATAATACATTTTATTGTAGTATTTTATTAACACATAAGTTGATCATAACTAGAGTAGATAGGCTGTCTGTAGAAGAAACTATTCAGTAAATCTCATCCTTACTTGGTTTGTTTGCTGTTCTCATTAAGCAGTTTTAATTTTCAGGAAAAAAAATTTTATTCCAAAATTTTGCCTATAAGGCAAAATTTGGTGCTCCTATATACTTATTGTGCAGATATATGTTTTATAATAAATTTCAAGTATAAAAGGAGTTACAAAACATTCTTCACAATTCTTTGACAGGTAAACACTCAATGGTGCTCACTTTGCTTAATCCTATGTCAATTCCACATTCATATCTGTAATCATATTTATAACTGAAATAAAATTATTACACTTTGTTCCTTAACTTCCAAAATTCATTAAAAAAAACATAAATAATATGCATATTAAGGGGATTTAATATTATAATATTAAATTTCCTTAATGTCCTGTCCAAAATTAACATAATGTAATTACAGTGGAACCTTGCTTAACGAACATAATTTATTCCAGAATCTTGCTCGTAATGTGAAACAATTTTTCCCATAGAAATTAACGTAAAATACAATAATGTGTTCCACACTGAAAAAATACTCAAATATTTTATGTATAATGTTTATTCGAAGAAAATTATACAATATACACTGTTAAGAAGCGTGAATCATTCTCATCTTTTCTTCTAGCACGGAATGAATCAACCTGTAATACAAATTCGATTTGCAGAAAAGAAAAAAATCGAAAAAATATGTCTCAAACAACCAAACCAAATTAAATTTAATAATTATAAATAATTGATTTTTAATTTAGACATTTCTAAAATTTAATTTGGAATTGGTCATTAAATTTAATAAGATGGTAGCATAACTGCCTACCTCTAGTAAAATTAATTAATTTCTAATAATAATAATTATCATCTGCACATCGGATTTAACAAAATATCACATACCTTAGAACCTTTAACCGATGCGAAATAAAAAATTTAATAGTACAAACGTTTTCAGACCCCTCCTGGGTCCATCTTCAGGCAAAAATCGTTTGAAGATTAACGAAGTACGAAAAATATTCGTTTAGAACGATTTTTTAAAATCGAAAAGATAGAACGGAATCACGTGATCTATATCTGTGAACGTCATATCTTCTACGTCATATTCACAGATATTTAAATATTTTCCCTCGTTTTTAAGATTTTATGAATAACTTTGTTGTTAAGCCCATAAAATATATCACATAATTTTAGATAACCCATTTACTTCCTTTCTTTTAGGATTATGACATACTTAAACCTCCTGTTGTAATAGGGCCTGCCATGCCAAAGAAAGAGAGATCTCATCTCTGGAATTGATCGGTGATGTAGTGTTGTATGCCTTGCATAATTCTATCTGCTCCAGCCATTTGAGATGGTCTAAATATGAGGTGGTGGTGATTAATTTAGCATTTGAAAAGTCCGCAGTTATTTCTGGATCAGACGCGTAAGTTGATAAGGAAGTGGTACATTTATTTTGCTGGATGTCACGCATATGTTCTTTCAATCTGATCCCAACAGCTCGTTTTGTTGAGCCTATGTAAATTAAATCCTTTCCAAAACGATGATCCCTGAGTGGCACTTTGTATACCCCCGGCATTCTTTCTTCCTTAGATTTGTCTTTTCCATTACGTAGAATACCAAATATGGTTGGGCATCTTCTGAAGGTTAGGGAAATACCTTTCTGCCGTGCGATTCTATTATGTATTGATTTCAACAGTGGGTTGTAAGTAACTGACATCCTCGGTTTATCCTCCTTTTGGTTAGCACCTATTGAATTAATTCTTTTAGAAGGAGACATCGTTTCTCCGAACCGTTGCGACATTTTTTGTATGATGTTATGGTATCCGTGTTGTTTGGCCACTTCGTATAGGTATTGTATTTCCTGTTCTAAGGCCTCTTGAGTGGAAGAGTGTGTGTGAGCCCTTTTAACTAGAGCCCTGAATGCCGCCATCTTGTATTGCACAGGGTCACATGAGTCTGCCGGGATATAAGTTGGAATGTCTGATGGTTTGCGGTACACGGAGGTGTGTATGATCGGTCCTCCAAAGTCAATATTCAAATCCAGAAAATGCACCGATGAGTCGCTGTGTTGTTCGACCTCCAGGGTAAGACCATATGGATTGTTATTCATTTGATCCACGAATTGGGTGATGTTCGGAGAGTCTCTCCAGAGAACAATGATGTCGTCAACGTAACGTTTATAAATTATGATGTTTTGGAGGAAGTTCGGAAGTATTTTTCTCTCTAATTCTCTGATTACTAGCTCACATAGATCCCCGGAGACAGTACTGCCCATGGGGACCCCTTTACCTTGCGTGTACGTAAGACCTCCGAACTGAAAGATCGAGCTATAACAAACCAAGTGGGACAACTCTAACACTTGTTGGTGGAATTCTTCATTGCCTACTATTGTAAACAGTAAGTCCCTGATGCTGCAAAAACATGGAGGAATCTCGATCGAAGGATATAGTGATCGGAAATCCAGGATCGTAATAAAGCTGGGATGTTCAGTGTTCTTGAGGAGCTTTGCTAATTCAACCGCGTTAGATATCGTGTATCTGTATCCTTCTAAATGTGGTGCAATCATTTTGTGTAAAGAGACTTCTAACATGCGTGTAGGGGACTTGGCCTTGTCTACAATCGGTCTCAATTTCTGGTCTTGTTTGTGAATTTTTGCATATGCAAATAACTTGGGGGTGTCAGGTGCATCCATGACTATATTCCGCATACCTAATCTTGATGCTAATTTTGTGTTGGAGAATCGTTTCACCCTAGAATGCAATTTGTCTATGGCGTTGTTCTCCGCTTCCACGCATTCTGTATCATCAATATAGTCTCTAAGGCCCTTTTCATAAGTTTCCCTCCTCATGATCACTAAAGTCTTGGATTTATCCGCCCTGATTAAAGTAAGGTTATTACTGCGGATCCATTTAGCTGTGCGTGTAAGGTCTTCTCTGAAACCGATCATCTGTACTGAATCTTTTCCGTTCTTTAGCTTGCATGTAGCTAACCATCTATAGTATTCCTTTTGAATATCCGACATGCCTAGCACCAATCTTTCCAGGTCAGGTATGCATGTTCGTAGAGTACCCTTATATGCTAAATTTTCAAACCTTTTCAAATACTAAATTAATCACCACCACCTCATATTTAGACCATCTCAAATGGCTGGAGCAGATAGAATTATGCAAGGCATACAACACTACATCACCGATCGATTCTAGAGATGAGATCTCTCTTTCTTTGGCATGGCAGGCCCTATTACAACAGGAGGTTTAAGTACGTCATAATCCTAAAAGAAAGGAAGTAAATGGGTTATCTAAAATTATGTGATATATTTTATGGGCTTAACAACAAAGTTATTCATAAAATCTTAAAAACGAGGGAAAATATTTAAATATCTGTGAATATGACGTAGAAGATATGACGTTCACAGATATAGATCACGTGATTCCGTTCTATCTTTTCGATTTTAAAAAATCGTTCTAAACGAATATTTTTCGTACTTCGTTAATCTTCAAACGATTTTTGCCTGAAGATGGACCCAGGAGGGGTCTGAAAACGTTTGTACTATTAAATTTTTATTTCGCATCAGTTAAAGGTTCTAAGGTACGTGATATTTTAATTTCTAATATTTAATTGTAGCCTTTATATAACCCAAGAATTTGGAATATTGTTTGGTGTGTTTATAATATAACAGGCTATGGTTATTGATGTTTATACTTAATATGTGTGAACACAAGTTTGGAAAAATATCTGATCACAAGCAAAGTAAGATGCTAGCGGAACGAGTGCTAAACATAGACTGATGGAGCATGAGCACAATCGGGACTTTCTCTCTTTTTGTCACTTATGCGAAATACTCGTTATGTGAAGTGCTCATTAAGCGAGTTTTTACTGTATATTAATTTTGAACTGAAATTTTTCTCCAAAAATTGAAATTGTATACTTGACAAAATATTTATATCAAATATGGTTGAGATTTGCCTAATAATTTTATTCCACAGAGAGCTCTAAACAATTACTTTTTAAATTTATTATCACCCTATATATTAGTTGCCACTGTTTTTCTTACACTGATAAATTTAAGGTAAAAATACAATGCATGAAATTAGATTTTTACAGTAATTAGAAGTTATAATGACTACTGTTAACTAAGATTTATAAGTAGAATCAGTTATAATTTGTATCAATTACATATTATTGTGCCAACATTTTTGTTTTGCCTAAATGAATTGTCATGCTAATAAAAATATTTTGTAATATAAGATGTTTCTTATTTTTACAGTATCATTTTTCTCCATGAATCACACAAAGATGAACTTTTCAAGGTTATTTTAGATGAGTGATTAGTCAGTCTCAATGATGATTTAGACATTTGATAAAATAATTGTCATGTAATATAGTTGCTAAAAGACAGATTCTGACAACTAAGATATATTATTTATTTATAAGGTTATCATTTTATTTATTTTTATATTAAATAAAATGATAGCAATATCTTGAATGTTTTGCTTTATTTTCATGCAGATGCAATGTACTCATACTTTATACAATAACTGAAACTGTAGTTTAGGTTTAATGAAATGCCTTTTTTTATTCAACAATTTACAAATACATTCAAATGCCAGTGTAATAGATGCCAATGAACTGAAAAAATATTTTGAATCTCTCCCAGTATATAGCAGAAATACAGTAAATGATAAGCAGGCAATTTTACACTTTTGGATAAGCACACTATGCGTTGGTGTATTTACTGGTTTGATTTGGGAAACCTTATACAGTATTACTGTGAAATTTTCACAGCCAAGATGTCTTTCAAGCTCTGGTTGTTTTTGTTCAAATTTTATACTGGATATTCTAATATTGTTGTTGAGGCAGTTTTTGAATTGGGAAGAGAGTAAGTATTCCAATATTTTGTAAAATTATCATTAAAAAATTTGAGATAGGTACATTGTTTTTTCCTCAAAAATAAGCAAAATTTCTATACAGATAACTTTTTAACTATAATAGCTACAAAGAAATTCTACAATAATAATTAATGCAATTTGGCAGCAAAATATAATTTTGATTATTAAAAATCTGGTTTTACTTTTTTTTAACAAATGTCCACCTCTAAAAATCTCACAAAAATGTTTTTTGCTTCTTGGAAACACCTTTACAGGAATAAAGGAGTATTGCATGTTTTCAATAAGAAAAAATGTATTTGAAATTTTTTTTTCAAATTAAGAATTTGTCAAAAAATCTAAAATAAATTTTTTTACATGTAAAATGATGAAAATGGCACATATTTTTAAAATTCTTTGTAAAATGTTCATAGTGAAGAAAAATTAGATTGAAAATCATATTTTCCTTAGTTTTTATGGATTGAAAAGAATCAAGGACTTGAAAAATTGCTACATTATGATTTAATGTTGAGGAATTACAAGCTCATCACCATTAAAAAAATTCAGTTTGGTTCAGTTATTTTTGGGACTTTTCACATGCTTACTTGTCTAGGCACTTTTCACTATATTTTGTGATTATCCTGCAACAAATTTTTTCTTTTGAATGTAGTTGTTTTCTTGAATCTTTGGAATACTTTATTATATAAATTGTCTGTTTAATTCTTAATTAAATGATTGTTATTTACTTTTGAATAACGATTTAGAGATACTTTAGATCCCATCTCTGTGTCAACCATTTTTTAATGAGAATTTTATTCAAAAAAGAAATGATTTGAAAAAATGATGATAATGTGGAATCTGAGGGATCTTGCAAAAATATTGCAAAATCCATCAGATAATAAATTACAATAATTTTGTGATTAATTTCTTAAATTGCAAAATTAAATTGTATTGTAAATGGCAAATTATAAATTCTGATTATATAAATTTATAAATACAGTAGAGCATCAATTTATCTGAAACAATTTGGGACTGGGGTTGTTCGGATAACCAATTATGTACGAAAAAATATATTAACCTATCCCATGTTGAAATTCGTTCAAATCCTGTTGTGTCCTTAAATGCCCTCTCATGGTTGCGACACCAACAAAAATAATATTGGAATAGCCAAGATATAGCCAAATATTGCAATGCCACAGCACTAGCGGAAATTTAAATTTACTGACTTGGAACACTTTTGGTTAACCAATGTTTCAGTTGATCGATATTCAGATAATCGATGCCCTGCTGTATATAGAATAATTAATTGTTAATGTTCCTGCTGTAACTGTGTAAAAAAAAAAAAAAAACTCATGTTTTGACAGTATCATTCTGTTTCCAGTTTTTCAGAATTTATCTCCTTGTCATCAGAAGCTGCTAATCTTTTTGTGTGCTATAATTAATAATTATACTGACTGTAATGTTTGTACAGTAGAGCCTCGAAAACTCGGCACTCGATAACCCGGCACTCTGGATAACTCAGCCACACCCTGGCAGGGCAAAAATATCCTTAGTTAATTAATTTTCATGATAAAGACAGCTCTATGCCTCATAAAGTATTTTTTCTGAGGTCTGTCTTATCAGGTAAATTACTGTACATAGTGTATTCATTAATTTTCATTTTCATGTAGTAAAGGCACGCTATGCCTTCATAAAGGATGCACTTTTCCTTTGTTTAAGGGTATTTGGGCAGTTTATTCTCTGTTGTATTCTCAAGTAAACAATACATACAAGTACAGTACAGTATTTTCTGAGGAAACACTCGTACTTATTTTTTTTTAACCCCATTCCCGATAACCCGGCATTTTCACAAACTCTGCCACCCTTCGGTCCACATTAGGCCGAGTTTTCGAGGCTCTACTGTATTAATAAAATGCCATCTTATCTATCTGATTTTGCAGTTGTAAATCAAAAGACAAAAAGGAACAGAGTTATCATAGCATAGGCCTGAAAACAATAATTAATTTTTATTCTGGAGACCAAGAAAATTATGGATAGGAATAGGCATTCTCATTTTCTTTTGATAGTCTTCTCTCATATTGATGCATTTGTCATATTGTTTCACTTGGTTAAAAATCCCTATGCCCTGCACACAAATGAAGTTTCAAACAACTTTTTTCCCCTTATTGCTGGTAAAATGCTGTCCTCCTAGTGTAAAATCCAGATTAAATAAAGTCCTGTTGAAATATTCCCCCCTTTTCCCCATACTTCCTTTTCTTTGTATATTAAATAAAATTTATTTAGTAGTAGAGCGTTGATTATCTGAGTCAATTGGGGACTGGGGTTGTTCGGAAAATTGATTTTTCGGATAACTGATTATGTACGAAAAAATACATATTAATACAGTATCGTATATTAGTATTTCCCAATAATAGTATATTAATATATCCTATGTTTAAATTTTTTTCCGCTGCATGTCACTTTGCATTTAATTTTCATCGATATTAAGCCTAACAAAAATTTTTATAATAATAATCGTGGGTATTGTACTGTTAAAAATTATTTGTTTATTTTGTACAAACAAAATAAATATATTGAAATATATAAAAACAAAAAAAATTATACTTTAGAAGTTAATCTAGTTTAAAAAACGTTCGATTCAGCACTACACAGTCTGACTGGAACGCTTTCAGTTGATTGGCATTCGGATAATTGATGCTCTACTGTCGTTTTATTGAATATATATAAATATTTCCAACTAAATTTGGTGACTTGGGGATACTGTTACTGCTGCCATGTGGAGCCTTGCATTGTCATTAAGGAGGATGATGCCTGAACAGAGACGGCCTGGCCTCTTTGTTGAATGGCAGCTTTCAGAATATAAAATTGAATAAAAATTCAGAACAGATAATTAGATCAATAATGATTTGCCCTTGCTGGTAATACAAATGTACTTGGCAGAGTGATTGGATTGTACAGTATATATCCATTTAATAAAAAAAGCTGGAAATCTTGTACTTGTTAATTAAATTAACTACGAATAAAACACACCTTTAATAATCCAGCAAATAAAAATTAATAAAGTAAAAACGTTTTTGATCATTTTTATTTGCTGGATTATTAATTAAATTAAAGGTGTGTTTTATTTGTAGTATAGTTATCCAGTTAGTTTGTTATATAAATTAAATTAAAACCTAATTTGTTACAATTTATTATCTTTAGAATAACAATGGTTTAGGAGTAACTAATTTAACTTTTTGCTTTTATTCCATTTTTCAAATATCAATATGTAACTGGTTGAAACATCATTATTCACTAGGAATTATCACATCCACTGATTCCAAAAATACTAGCCTTCAACAACTTTATTTTACTCCGATGCATTTCAAAAATTACAATATTTCATTCAAACAAGACAAACAACATGCACAAATATTTTTTCAATCAAAAAATGTTTGTGCCACTGAGAGTGGAAATAGAGAGGTTGTGGCTGACGTTTTCATCACGAAAATGTGAACATCAGATATTGAGCGCCACAATCTGGTAAGTCTAGAAGGTTGATAATGGTGTTTGCTATGTCTAGCATGGTGAGTAGAAGTTCAGCTTAAACTTCTTCATTTTTTCATGTTTTGGGTTAAAATTATGATGTATTTTATTAAAATAATGATTATTTGAGAATTTATTAATAATATTGTAAAGAAACAGACAATTCTAATTCAAAAATTTAATTATTCAATTTTTTTGCAAGTGATGTGAAGTGCCTGTAGAATTTACATATATTTGTGTTCATAATAGCTTATCATAATTCTGTAGGAGTAGTTTGTTCTTTCACAGCATCTTCTGCCATCAACAGCTTAATATGTTTGTAAATTTTCTAAAAATAATTTCCCGAGCTGCTTTCAGATTTATATAAGCCACTACTTCCCTCAACAAAAGTATGTGGTAAGAACAGGTAAAACGCATTAGAATTGTGCTACTATTATATCGTATGGTAGAGGCACAATGCTAAAGTTAAAAATAATTATTTAGTGTTATTAAATGTCCTATAAATATTTTAAAATAGTTTAATTTGTTTATTTGCCTTCGCTGGTAACATTCATTGTTGTTAAATGTTTTCGCCATTTTTCAACAGTATCCGATGAGTCAGTGCGTGACATAAACATGTGGCGCAACATGTTTACTTGAGTTCAAATGTCAAATGTTTACTTCTGCTTGCCGTATAAGTTTAATGTTTGAACTTCGGCCGCAAACGCTCTAATATTGTAATTTCTGAAATACATCTGGGTAAAATAAAGTTGTTGATTGGCTAGTATTTTTGGTATATGTGGATTTGATAATTCCTAGAGAATAAGTGTTTGAACTGGTTACATATTGATAGAAGTAACTAATTTAGACCATAGTACCAACTGTTCTTCTTTTGAGCTAATCGAAAGTGAAATATTTTTGTCCAAAGATGTGTAATGCACTGGTAAAAATGTTCATGCAAATAAAAAAAAAATACATTGCTGGAGTTGTAAAGATTGAGTTTTTTTTTATTTGCATAAATATTTTGAATAAAATTTCTGTGTAGCAGAACACAATAGTACTTGCAACATTGATACTTTGCCCTTTTCACAATGACAGTTCCAATTGAAAACTTTAAAAATGATAAATTAGCTACCTTATTGATCATATTATGCCCTTGTATGTTTGAGCTAATGACATTGAGAGATTGCATATTGACAATTTGATTGGTTAAATGTGATGAAAAGCCTGGAGTTTTCTCTAAAAAAATCATTAGTATAAAAAATCCTTTGTAAATCTGTAGGTCAATTTCATATTATTATTATATAGTATAAACTTTACTCCAGTACCTACAATCTCCATATTGGCAAATTAATTACTGCCATGTAATCTAAATACTATCCATTCTGCAGTATACTCTTAATTAGCTTACCCTGATGCTTTTATCAAGAAATACTTTCCAGGCTGCTGAAATGTATATTCCTAAGACTAAAGAGAAGGGACAGGCAGTAAATTATTATATAGTTTGTAATTGTTTCTATGTACTATTTTATAGCCTTTCTTTTTGTCATATCTAAGAAAGTTTCCAGGAGGTTTTTTCTTTTGCAGATTGTTAGATCAGATGTTACACTAGTTTTATTCATTCATGTTGGTTGAAGTTTTTTTACAGTAAGTAGAGGCAGCTCAGAATTTTGATTTTTGTATGCAATTTTTAAGTACATGTTTTAAAAGGCTTTTCACTGTCTCAGATACTTTGCTGGAGATTTGTTTTAATGAATGCACTGATGTCCTATTTTAAACTCTCCTTATTGGTTATGGGAATGTTTAAATATAATAATGTTTTGATTATTCGTGTTTATTTGGTCATTGAGCATATACACATATTATTTGAGATGTTAATTTTTAATTTGTAATTCTTGGAATTTAGATTCAATTTACATTAACATTTTTCTCTGTCTATGGTATATGTTCAGACAGGACTGATACATTATTATTAATTATGGATAGTTCTGTCCCAATTTTCTCCATACGTTTATCATGGGTTTCATAACAGTTCAGTTAAATTAGCGATGTTAAGATTAGCTCATCTAAATTGGATTTCCATGGTTATTTTCAGCTTGCTTGTTAGATTTTGGATTATGTAATGGTTCAGATCTATTTGTTGTAGTTCTGTTCTCTGTTAGATGTTGAAGGTCTGTATTTGATATCTCATTAATATATTGAAGGATTCAGTTTGACTTACCTGACTCTTCTATGGTTTATTTGTGTCTGCCACATGGTCTCCTTTATTTGAGCTGGGTCCAGGGTCAGGTTTAATTTCGGTTCTTATTATTAGGATTTTCTGTCTGCCATTGTAGGAATTTGTGGTTCTTGGATTACTTGTAATAATATAATTTGTTGGACTCGGATGCTTTAAAAATTGGAATTAAACTTGCAAAAAGTTTCCAAGTGAGAAGAATATGTCCTTGCTGTATCAGTGCTAGCACTCCCATTCCACACTTCGAATAATATAACATGTTGCAGGTTGTAGTGTATTCAGGTACAGCCAACATTCAATTTTATGTTGATGGATCTTGGAAGACACCTGTTGGCACAAATTATGGTCTGCGCTCTTGTGATGTTATCTGTTCCAGTGGATGCTGATAGCTGTTCAGGTTGCTGAATGTCTATGACACACTTACAGCCATGACAGAATTGCCTGCTCCATCACTACACCACTGTTTTTGACATTGTGTCATGTTTATAATCTTTACCAGCCATTTCTGGCTCTTGGTGCCAGATGTGTCACATATCTATTTATACCAGACAGTTGTCCACGCTTCATCCTTTGTCTACATCTACAACTCTCATTTGCTTACCATCTTGTTTTCATCATAATGGGTGAACATGTTGTGTGTATTTGTGATAACTTTTGGCTATTGCTGCTCATGTGCAACATGCACTTTTACTGAAAAACACAACACATCTCAAAGATGAAGAGGTCTTTATCAGTTCATTGACTTCTACAGTTCATCAACTGTAAAAATACATATATGAGAGAATTTATTTTTTGGTTGCCCCATATATTATTAGACTTCTATTATCAAATATACATTTAATGTCAACTTATTTGTAAAATTGCAATTCTCAGATATAATAGGCTTATTATTATTAAGAAAATTGTATGTGTGTGTGTGTAATACAAGTATGGACCATTGATTTAGTTATCTTAAATTCATAATTCATGAATCACATAGAAAAATGAGAAATCAATAAAATGTAATAGAGATAAGAAAGAGAATTGTTAATTATTTATTTATTTATACACACACACACACACACACACACATATATATATATACAGGGGTGCACAACCTGCAGCCCGCGGGCCACATACGGCCCCCTATCAATGTTTATGCGGCCCGCGGACGGTACAGGCCAAATCCCTTCTTTCGAAGTTTCTAAGTGTAGAACTTTTTCCCTTCCACAAAGTCATTAGCACCCAACTGTTTTATGACTTTCCCTGAGGTGAGAAATGGGGGATTGTTCTATAANCATAAAACCAAAACAACGAGTTAAAATTAACTTAAAACTGCATAAAAAAAGTTTGCAGAAATTAAAAGAAATAGGCTGCTTAATACTGCAACTTGAAATCTGCAAAATTTAAACTCACTACTTATTATAAAAATGAACAAACACTGCTAAAATAAAATTTAATTTCAAAACAATTACAGTTTATACCTTTCAATGCAAAACTCAGAATGATGTAATAGCGACTCGTCGATGGTATCATGTACAAGGGGAATCCCCGAATTGCAAAAGCTCACTCTAAAAACAAATCACTGACATCTGGATGTGAAGAGTTAATTAAAACCCTTTTAGTTCCTTGTCGAGTTAACTCGGGCAGGTTACATAACGTTACATAAAACACGGTCCTTAAGGCCATTTTTGAAATTTTTTTTTTTGATTTTTGGAATGTTTTTTAAGTCTCCAAATTTTTTAAAAATATTTAAAAATATACGGCCAGCTAGTGTTCACCCTACTTTAAACCCTTGTCCTCCCACGACGTCTATGAGAATGCCCCGGGAAATCCAACTCCAGCTGTGTTCAAGGTCAGATGTGTAAACAATGACTCATTGGTGTTAAATTTTACAGAAGGGCGAGACAAAGGAAGTTAAACTTTGAAGCTTTTTCTTCAAAATTAACGCATTTCTTTTGTTTTTTCAGTTTTAAGTATTTTTAATGTTTAATTACATTTATATCAAAAATTGCTAGGAACTAAAGCGATTAAGGTAGATCTAGCCGTCCTTTACATCCATAAACATTATATGTCAGTGGAACAAATGGAGTGAGCTTTGAGCGTTCCACGATTTTTGCAGACTGTCTATAGCAGGCTTCCTAAACAAGCCTATATGTATGTTTGTCCAAGAAATTTTTGGATGAAATACAAACCGCACAACTTCAAAATCGCATAAAAATAATCCACATAAAAAGAGACCTTACAGTATACATATACTGTATATATATATATATAAGCCATTAGAAGATCTGTTTGTGGCTCCTAATGACAGGATTAAAGAACACAACTATGATATTGAGAGAGAGAAACAAATAACAGTACTATCCATATATACCTCAGAACCAGGAATTGAAGCTCAACTGGAGAAAGCATCATTAATTAAAGCATGTTTTAATAGAGAAGAAACAAAATTTTTAGAGATGTTAGAGGTATTTAAAACAGCCTTGTAGAAGGAATGTATTAATATACAGGATGCAGATTTTTTATCATGTGTTTGGAGAGCTTTTTGTGATAATCTGGGGGAAAAGATTATTATAATAACTCAATTGAATGATGAGTTGTTAATATAACATTGTGTAAAATATATTGGTGGTAAAGTTTAAAGTTCATAAAATCAAAGTAGTTTAAATTTTGAATTGAATTCAAATGTAGAATGCTTAGAATAATCATTCTACATGGAACACATTTGTAACTGACCTGAAGCAGGGCGGTCAAGCTGTTCGAAAACGTTTGTTTTTGTTAACCTTTCCTTTATTCCAGTAGAATATTATCTATGTGATTAATATTTCTACGTATTTACTACTGCAAGTAGGTAACAGAGTAAGTAGGAAGCAATGTAACAAACAAGTGACTGAACTGATTATAAAAAAATTAAATGATGTTCCAATTTCACTTTTAAAATACAAGATTCTTACATTTTAGCTAATTTCTACAATTAATGTCTGTAGATATAGTTGATATGCTACTTCATTTTTTTTATTGTTGGTGTAATATTTTTTACACTACAGATTTCTCCAAACTGCTTTAATTTCCCCAAACCTCTTTTGTATGATTGGACATAGTCTGCACTTCTGGATGAAATCACTGTAAATTAATACAAAAAATATAAAAGAAAGGTTTCTTTCAATAAATGTCTGTAGTCAGAATTGTTTAGTGTAAAATATTCCTTTTCAATAATAAGACAAAGCTTTTTCTAGATAAGTCAACAATAACATGCTATGTAAGGAAAAATCTCAATATAAGAAGAAACTTCTGCTTTTTATTGTTATTGAAAATGAAACATTCTCAGCAACAATACAAGTGGAAAATTAAAACGAAATTAGAATGTACAAGCTCTGTTTCAAAAGTGTTGTCATATTTCATTTAATTCCTATTTTAAACAGGAATTAGGTAAAGCTTCTGAGATATTCATTTTCTGGATATTAATTATTAAAATTAGTAAATCATTAAATACTAAAAGATGGTGATGCTCCTTTCTCTATCTTCCAATTATTAACAAAGGTAATGAGCTAAAGTTCTAATTAAAATTATTTCTGTGCTGTTTAGTAATTTAGTAGTTTTCATTAATTATAATTGGTAAAAAATTTATTTTTTAATCCATTTTTTTCCATTGAATGATAATTTATTTGGAGATAAGTTTATTAAATTTAATAGTGAAAAATAAAATAGATTGGGTATCACTAATTAAATGTCTGGTCGTGTATTATTAACCATTTGTTTATTCTTTCTAGGAACCTTCTTTGTCTGCCGTACAGCTCAAAATGTTTATAAGAGCAGCAGAAGATTTAAAATACAATGGCTAAATAATGATGATACAGACATCTACACTCCTGACTTTTATGACTATACAGGTATATTTAATTTTGTAACTACAGAATTCTTTATTTTTTGAATAAAATATTAAGAAATGATTACTTATTAAATTATGTATTAAATAAATTCTATATTTGATCTATAAATGGCTAAAATCATGTTAACTATTGATTCTTATTTAGAATAATTCAAATGGATTGATATGTTAGGAAAATTTGATTACTTGTAATTCAAACATTAACAAACATTCAGTGAAATTGCATTAAATGAAAAACAAATTGTTAAATTTATTTTTTGCTTAATCATTTCTACAGATAGTTATGTTTATTTTGATAATATACTAAGTTTATTCTGTATAGTTTATCATAAAAGAATAAAATATTCAGGAAGATAAATATAGCTGATCAATAAACACATTCCAAAGAAAGTTATTAACATGACCAATAAAAAAGGAGTATTGTTTGAGAAACATAGATTTTTATGTTGTAAAAACTGCAATTTATGTATATTTATATGTTAAATAAATAAAGTAATATTTAGTCTTAATAGTTGAAATACATTTTATTTCACAAAAGTTTAAATTACTAGAATCTTTTCATTTTTATTAAAGTTTCATTTATTAATTAACATCATTTCTGTAAAGAGTTTTGTGGGCATAGTTTGCTGCAAAATACTTTGCCAGATTTTCTGTTAGAAAAAACTAAATTTGCAGTCTGAAAGAAAATTCAGAGAAAGAACTTCATATATAACAGAGCCGAACTTCATATCAGCTATTTCCATGGGTTTTAGACCAATTTTGTGATCAATGAAAATACTTTTACCAATGTCTTGAAGCATTTTAAGTCCCAGATTCTTCTGAAGAACTTTGTTTTTAAGTTAGCTGTACTTCTCCAGTAAATTTTTACATTCTGGTCACAATCTCAGAAACTACTTCCATCCATTCTTGTTACCTTTATGTCAAAATGTTTCCAGTTTCTGTACAACTTTTAGAATATATGAAAAATGGGCTGCTATGTATGCAAATCTTTTGAAATGTTACTAACAGAAAACATTTTTTTGTGCAACTGGAATACAGCATTCTCTGGATCTATCTCAAGAGCTCTCTGTTATTTATATAAAATTTGAAATTTTTTTATAATTTAATAAAATTAACATAGAATATACGATTATTAAAATGCATTTTTATATATACAGTACCTGTTTAACATTCTTGAAATTATTGGTATAGAATAAAACAGACACTAATAAGGTACTGTACCTAATTATGACTGTAGAGATGACAACTGCTACAGATATTCTATAGTTTTTATAGAAGCTGTATTTAAATTATGGATTTATTGGTAGCACTCTAAAAACTGCAGAACGATCTTTTATACTCTTGAATAAACATGCTAATGAAAAATGCAGTAGCCAGATGTGTCAGTATAGTTAACACTTTGTTCATATAGAACTGCTTGTATGTCAAGTCTCAAACTAATTAGCATTTTCTCATCAGTGATGTGAAATGTGCAGTCAGTAGCTGCTTCCAGTTTGAAGTGGCTAAGGGTCTAAAAATTGTTTCAGTGCATGAACCAAGTTGCATGGTTGCACTATAAAAAGCCTTTGAAAAAATCTGTGCTTACATCTAAAATTGACACATTTTTTTCCTTATGTCAGGATCAGGCGCACAGGAAAAATCCAAGCAAAAGGCTCTTGTGGTTTATGCATGACATAGGCAAAATGGCAGATTTCATCAGTTGTGAAAATTTTATTTATTGAATGAGAATATCTGTTTAAATTTATTTTAAAAATCTATTTATAAAATAATTTGTTAACAATTATTTAAAAAATTTTAAGAATCTTACAATAAAGTGGACTATTTTTCTATTTATGTGTTTAATTACTTAATATAATTTTTTAATATGTTTTAAATGATAATTGGAAAACATTAAAACTTATTTTAGAATAAAATGAAGATAGTTTACAAATACATTAAAACTGTAGTGAGGATGTCATATTGGAAGTGAGGTGGTTGGGGAATTGCTCTCCAACCACGACATATAGTTCTGATACTACTGACTTTCTTTTACTTTCCCTGCTATTATACATAATAGAGGGTGATTGGTCAAAAAATGACCGCCAAGGTTTTTACATTTTGGGCTCAGGACATCTTAAAACATCAAGAAATGAAAAAAAAAATTTGTGGTTTCCATATGTATGGATGTTGGTGTGTGTGGGGGTGGCTCTAAGTCATTGAATAGATTTACTCCTGAAATTTATAAAATTTTGGAGAAGTTATCATCAATACCTTCTAAACATTGATCAGGAAGGCTGAAAATCATATCTTAAAGTGATGATAATTGAATTGTGTGTCTTGCATCAGAAGAAGATAAATCAGTTCATCAAATTTTGTGTGAAAGTGGATTAAAAATATCAAAAAGAACTGTTCAACAAAGAATTTCAGCAGCTCCACATATAAAATTTGATGCCTTGATGAAAAAACCATCACTAACAAAACAACACAAATTGGCAAGAATGCAGTGGGCTAAAGATCACATGCTGTGGAATGACCAATGGCTCTCAATCCTTTACAGTGATAAAAATAAATTTAATTTGTATGGTCTAATTACTAGTGTCATATTAGGAAGGAAGAGGTGCAGTTTTTCAGCATGCAAAGGAGTGATGGTTCTGTTATGGTGTGAGGATGCTTTAGATTTAATGGTATATCAAATTTAGTGATTTTAACTGATAGACAGATGTCTAAAAGTTATAAAGAAGTCCTAAAAAATAATTTATTACCAATTGGAGAAGAACTTTGGATGATCTGATTGGAGTTTCCAACAGGACAATTCCAGTATTTGTTGTTCACACTCAACAACTAAGTGGCTTGAAGATCATAGTATTCAAGTTATGAAGTGGCCGGCAAGAAGCCCAGACATTAATCTTATTGAGAACTTGTGGGGCATTCCTGCTCAAAAAATTTATGCTACTAACAGGCATTTTATGTCACTTTCAGAGCTTAAACAAGAAATTATCGAGTACTAGTTTCAAATGGTTTCATTAAACATAATGGCAGTTCTATTTCATATTAAAAACAACTTCATTAATTTATGTTATGTACTATTGCTCAAAGTTTAACTTATCTATATTTTTGGGACATCACAAAATAAGTATTTTGTGTTTAACACTTTATGTAACTGTCAAATATTGTAAAAACAATTATATAACATTGTACCATGCTATAAATAAACAATAATAACCACTTGCATTGTTAAGAAATACTTAATATTTAAAAAATAATAATAAAAACATATAAGTTATCTATATTTTCAGGACACACTGTTTATGATGTGTTCATGAAAAACTGTTTGAAAAGAAAGATTCAGAGAAAAAATTCTTCATAAAGGAAAATGCATATTACATATTGAAATGCTATTTTTTTAATTTGTGTTTGATTGTTTCACATACCATTTTAAAACAATAAAACATATGTGAATATAATGTATAATTGCTAGTGTTGCAACGAATACCGAATATTCGGCCAAACTATTCGGCTTGATTAACGCACATATGAAAATTGGCGCGCAAACTGCATTATGGCAAGGACCCTGCTTTCTATTGGCCCACTGTCACTATGCTTCATCAATCGCGTTAATTCTTGACAGTTCAGACAAGAGCATCATGGCAGTATGATAAGTGATGATATCAAATCTGGATAACAATGAAATGACCTACACGTGCAAATAACGGAAGAAGAACAGAGAAGGACCGCAAAGTGAAAATGTGAAAATAAATATGAAATTGAATTGATAACATAATCAAACAAGTCAGTTATGTTATCAACTCAACAAGCTGCTTCGAACAAGTTGAGGCAGCTTATTTGCGCGAAATTCGCGGCCATGAATGAAAAATAATTGTTGTCATAGACTTCGAAAAGCTAAATGCTTGTAATGAAAGTCACTTAGCGTGCACGGGCGAAAGCCTGGGGTCGTTCGGGCTACCGAGCTGTTTCGAATCTGTGAAATCATAACTGTGACTTATACCAACGTCCTATCTGTCTCTTTTCTCTGTTATCACCAGGCTATGAGTCAAGTAATTGTAAAATGGGAAATCTACAACAGAAAAGTGATGAATCGAAAGTATCGTGAGGGCGTATTATGATGTATGCATAGGCATACGTGGACTAGAGTGATAGAAGAAAGAGAAAGGGAAGAGCAAAGACAAGCACTTAAAAAGAAGGATAGGCAGGGTCAGACCCTCAGATGTGTGACGATTCTCGAATGAATAGGTGTGTACGTGTGCTGATCTTTGTAATTATAAATTGTGAATACAAGTGACTAATATTGTGTCCTTTTTTATTTTGTGCATGTTATAAGTTATAAATAAATATAAACAAACAACACTGACCCTATAACATTAAATCTAAATACCAAAATGATTAATTTACTGTGTTTTTGTTATTTCTTACTCCTGTTTTTAGGTATTTGGTATTCAGCCGAATAGTGATTAAATATTTGGTATTTGGCCGAATATTGAATAGTAACCGAATATTCATTACATCACTAATAATTGCATAAAAATTCAATTAATTATGACAAATTATTGTCACATATTCTTATAAGCATTCAAAACTTATCTGAAAAAGTTGTAACAAAAAGAAAAACTGCATATTCTATCAATATTTTGATTGAAGTTTTGACTGGAATTGTTTCAAGATTACAGTCGATTCCCCTATAACACTGTTGATTTTTCCGTTTTATATGAATTCCATATTGTACGAGTCACTTAGATTTTACAAATACATGAGCCGTTCATAGCCCGGCACATGTATTTGTAAAATCTATGTGATTCGTACAGGATGGAATTCGTATAAAACAGAAAAATCAACAGTGTTATAGGGGAGTCGACTGTATAACTTTATAGAAAAATAGCAGTATTAATAAATTTTCTTTTATTTATACTATTTTTAATACCTCTAATAACTTTTATAATAAATTATTATTAAAAAAAGTCATTTAAGAAATATTTTGAAAAATTTTAATGTTTAATTGTGTAATTTAAATATGTTATATGAAGATACCTTTTTTAATTAAAAAAGCAAGTAAAATTTATTATTTTTTTTTTTTGATTTTATTAAATTTAAGTAAGGTGGAATACTCTTAAAAACAAATAAGAAAAAAGATATCATTCTTGAACATGAGCTTAGGTTAAATTAAAAACAAATACAGCAGTATAATTGGTTAGAAAACAGCTATTTTTTAACTAGTTGTTGTATTGCTGTTTATAACAGCTGTAAACATTAACTTGGTTGCATTAAAGTGTTTATTTGCTGATGGAAAAAATTGTGATAACTCAATCAGTTGGTGGTTTTTCCTGTAAGTTGGAATTTATATAAACAACCAAGCCTGAACATTATCATAAACAAATTACTAAATATCAGATTATTTTAGATATTTGGCTAACTATTCATTATTAAACAAAGTAATTATATCTAAAATTAATATGTATGATTATATATCTTGAATTAATTAGTCTGGAAGGGAAGATTGGATGGAAGTTTGTGTAACATAGCTGGTATTGCATTTGTGCTTAGTAAGCAGAATTTTTACATAATGAATAAATTAAACTGGGTGAATATATACTATCGGACCTTAAAGTTCTAGCAATGTTAGTGTTCCTTAAAATTATTTTAATGAAACTGTAAGGTGTGATAGTATATATACAGAATTTACAGATTTGAATTTTACTCTGGATCAGTTTTTTCTTTCAGAATATCCTTTATTATTAAATTTAATTACAAAATTAATGAAATTATTAATATTGATGCATCATGATAGCCTTACCGCCTACCATTAGACAAATTAGTTTGTTTTGATGATTAATATTTAGCCAAAATATAACCTGAAATAATCTGGCATTTAATGAAGGTTGTGTTGAATATATAAACTTTATATCAGTGTTTCTCAATGGGGGCGATATCGCCCCCATGTGGGCGTTTTTCCATGTTGAGGGGGCGATTAGTAACAATTTATATTTTGGGGGGCGAAAAACAATTTTCTGGGCGATACAGTAAAACATTATATTAAGAATAATTAGATATTTTATTCGTTAATCGTATAATAATTAAACAAATAATATTATATTAGTCACTAGTCTATTCAATGCAGTACGAATTTGGCGTTAGCCTTGGGCCTCGACATCGGAATTTTGAAGTGAAGGGGGCGATACTACGTAACGGTTTCATTGAAGGGGGCGACGATTCGTTAGAGGTTGAGAAACACTGCTTTATATGTTGATGGATTGAAAATGAATGACACTGCTTATTTCATTTAGTTATGGTATAATTAAAAATCCATCATACTTCACTGAAAATAATTTTAAAAATACATAAATATATCATAACTTACATTAATTGACAGCAAAAGACTTTTATAAGAATTTTGTTTCTTTAATATTAGACTAAGAATGTTAGATCCAAATATTTCTCACTGTTTGAAAGGTGTTGTTTCATTGAACCTTAATTTTAACAGTATTGTAGATAGTTATTCTTTACAAACTTTGATTTTTGCCATTTATGTTATAATATTTTAAATTTACTATTATTCTTCTAAAATCTTAAAAGTGAATAGAGTACAATGAGAGTTTTATTATTTTATAATAATAATGTTAACTTTTATATATTCATTTAGATTTTGAATGCGTGTTAACAAATTTACGAATGAGAAGAGCTGACAAAAATAAATATCATTTACCAAATGACGAATGGAAGCGCACAATGAACATATTACAAAGGGCATTAAATGTTGAAAATGGAATGGACATACCAGATCCTCATCAAGTCACTATGGATGGAGGTATTTAGTTTCGATTTAATTTAAATTATTTGTTAAACTATTAAATTTATTTTATGTTAAAAATAATGAACAGTACTTAATTTATAACAGAACGTTGAATGCTCTAGAACAGTGTTTTTCAACCTGTGGGTCGCGACCCCCAGGGGTGTCGCGAAGCCTTACATGGGGGTTGTGGTTAAAAGAAAAAGACAAGTGTTGGTAGGTCCTATACTACATTAAAAAACTACAATTTCAGCGAGAAGGCTGTACCTGTTTATTATACAGTACAATTGGTTTTTTGATTGACATTTAGGTTCGAATGATGGGTGTCGCCNGTAAGGTGGAATACTCTTAAAAACAAATAAGAAAAAAGATATCATTCTTGAACATGAGCTTAGGTTAAATTAAAAACAAATACAGCAGTATAATTGGTTAGAAAACAGCTATTTTTTAACTAGTTGTTGTATTGCTGTTTATAACAGCTGTAAACATTAACTTGGTTGCATTAAAGTGTTTATTTGCTGATGGAAAAAATTGTGATAACTCAATCAGTTGGTGGTTTTTCCTGTAAGTTGGAATTTATATAAACAACCAAGCCTGAACATTATCATAAACAAATTACTAAATATCAGATTATTTTAGATATTTGGCTAACTATTCATTATTAAACAAAGTAATTATATCTAAAATTAATATGTATGATTATATATCTTGAATTAATTAGTCTGGAAGGGAAGATTGGATGGAAGTTTGTGTAACATAGCTGGTATTGCATTTGTGCTTAGTAAGCAGAATTTTTACATAATGAATAAATTAAACTGGGTGAATATATACTATCGGACCTTAAAGTTCTAGCAATGTTAGTGTTCCTTAAAATTATTTTAATGAAACTGTAAGGTGTGATAGTATATATACAGAATTTACAGATTTGAATTTTACTCTGGATCAGTTTTTTCTTTCAGAATATCCTTTATTATTAAATTTAATTACAAAATTAATGAAATTATTAATATTGATGCATCATGATAGCCTTACCGCCTACCATTAGACAAATTAGTTTGTTTTGATGATTAATATTTAGCCAAAATATAACCTGAAATAATCTGGCATTTAATGAAGGTTGTGTTGAATATATAAACTTTATATCAGTGTTTCTCAACGGGGGCGATATCGCCCCCATGTGGGCGTTTTTCCATGTTGAGGGGGCGATTAGTAACAATTTATATTTTGGGGGGCGAAAAACAATTTTCTGGGCGATACAGTAAAACATTATATTAAGAATAATTAGATATTTTATTCGTTATATCGTATAATAATTAAACAAATAATATTATATTAGTCACTAGTCTATTCAATGCAGTACGAATTTGGCGTTAGCCTTGGGCCTCGACATCGGAATTTTGAAGTGAAGGGGGCGATACTACGTAACGGTTTCATTGAAGGGGGCGACGATTCGTTAGAGGNAATCAAATCTTGCATTAAGCAAGGGATGTATAGGGAATAACTTCAGTCATTGGAATATCTTGCTATAAAACTTACATAGTCTTTTGATTAAATATAACCTATATACATAATCAGTAGTTATTTTTAAGAAAGTTTTGTCATTTTATACTTTCAAAGTTAAACTTTAAGAATCAAATTTTTTACATTGCAAAAAAAATTGCAAAAATAATTTAATCAGGACTAAAAAAAAGCCAACAAATACTTTAATTCAGAATAATTTATCATGATTAAAATGTAAAGAATTATAAATAAAATAACAAATTAAAACATGGTCAATGTAATTAAACATTTAATAAAACGTCAAATACAAATATGAATACAAAGTATTCATACTCGTATTCTACATTTTATTAAATGAATGAAAATATGAATATGAATATGAATACTTTGAAAATACTTTGAAAATGCGTATTCAAATATGAATATGAATACGAAGTATTCATATTCATATTTGAATACGCATTTTGAATATTTGAATTCACATTTTGAAAATATGAATATGAATACAAAGTATTCATATTCATATTTTCAAAACATTAACAACTGCAGATTAAACTATACAAATAAGTACATAAACTACTACAGAAAAAAATTTGGTATGGTGCAATTTTGGTTTACACAAGTCTTACTGTATAGAAAACTTTAGACAAGCAATAAGGAATATAAAAGCATGATTATAAAAGAAAATAGCAATTTTGTGAGCATATTATTAGAGATGTAGTGATCATGTTTAAAAAGATATTTGTTTTTTATCAAAGTTTTTTTCAAATTACCTGGCTTCATGTTTCCAACTGCAGCTCTAGAGCATGGTGAGTTGTAAGATGGCAAGAAACACAACAGCGAGAAGGCATTTTCTTGAGTTTCATTTGAGTCAATTTGTCACATGATTCAGCAACACTTTTGAACAAAATTTCAAAAAGATCTATCCCATGCTAATTTCATCTGGTGATGGTATGAGCATTTTAATCTACAGGATGCCTCTGTAAAGGTAAATCAACAGGTTATTCTCTTGTGCCTGGAGAAATGGTCAAATGCGATTGTCAATTTCATGCATAGTCCACAAAAATCATCTCACAGAGGGACACAGTGAAGTTAATATTCTGTGATCAACCATTTGGAAAGTGTTGCACAAATGATTGAAGAAGCAGCCATACCACATGTAGTTTAGTTGTTGCAAGCATTGATTCTCGAGAACCATATGCACTACTGTAGTTTTGTACATGTCATAGAACTGGACGAGTTCTGTAAAAAAATCTTGCTTTTAGCGATGAAGCCACATTTTTTTTTATTTTGAGTGGAAAAGTGAATAGATGCACTGTTTGAATCAGGTCAATTGATAATCCCAGGCTAATGTGGAGCACATATGTGCTTATTCAAAGTTTACTATTCTTTTTTATTCTCTGAAGAAGCCATGATGGGATGTACTTGTGTGGACCTGATTTGAAGATGCTCAATGTGACATGGGAGGAAGCTGAAGCCTTCACCCAGGATCAAAACCGATGGATGATAATTGCTGCCTGGTATGTAGTAGTTCCTCCAATGATACATAGCATTGGAGGAACTACTACTACTTATTTGTGATAAGATCATAAGCAAAATTAGAAAATTTAATTGACATAACAAACCAATCCTGGTTGGTTGCAATTTTTGACTACTAGCCTATGTTATACAATTGTAGTAGCTATTTATATGTACGGCTGGCAGATGGCATGCGTTTCAGTTGTATGGTAATTTGTGCATGTAAGTACACATGACACACAAAGAATACAGAACTGAAATATTTAGCTTATCGATTGTCCATTTCAGCATATGAGTACCAGACTTAACAATATTTAGTCTATACTCACATGCTTAACATTGCTTATACCGTACAATTTTAATTAAAAAATATATTTATACAGTAATTTCTCTCAACAGAAAGAAAATTAAATACATATTTTTTAAAATCACTGATATAGTTTTAATATGGCCATAGGGGGGTCGCCAGAATTTTTTTAACTTGTAAAGGGGTCGCGTATTCAAAAAGGTTGAAAAACACTGCTCTAGAAGGTTGTTGGCAAAATTTCAAATAATTCTTCTTATTAAAAACAGAATTAATTAAATTAAAGGAAGGAAAACTCACTGAATATGGTGTTAATTGTTTTTTATATTGCTAGAACTTTCAACAAACTTAGTGAGTTTTCCTTCCTTTGATTTATTATTTGGTGTGAGGATCAAGCTATATTATGTTAAGAATTAATTAATGTTAAAAATTTGACATACAATTATATATAGAAGAAAATCTTTTAATTATAGTTGAAATAATGAAAAATGAGTTTTAGAATTGTAAAAATAAACTTGTAATAACATATTTTGATATATTTATTTTATCAGTCTCTTATCTAATGTAAGTGCGGGTATCCATTGATTAACGTGGTTCATTAATCCCTTGATGCTACTACATACTGTATATCAAAATTGCATTGATCAAATATGGTGTCTATGTTGGTAAAGTTGCATTTATAAAGGGATTTCTGCAATTAATTTTGCACATTAATCAAATCTTGCATTAAGCAAGGGATGTATAGGGAATAACTTCAGTCATTGGAATATCTTGCTATAAAACTTACATAGTCTTTTGATTAAATATAACCTATATACATAATCAGTAGTTATTTTTAAGAAAGTTTTGTCATTTTATACTTTCAAAGTTAAACTTTAAGAATCAAATTTTTTACATTGCAAAAAAAATTGCAAAAATAATTTAATCAGGACTAAAAAAAAGCCAACAAATACTTTAATTCAGAATAATTTATCATGATTAAAATGTAAAGAATTATAAATAAAATAACAAATTAAAACATGGTCAATGTAATTAAACATTTAATAAAACGTCAAATACAAATATGAATACAAAGTATTCATACTCGTATTCTACATTTTATTAAATGAATGAAAATATGAATATGAATATGAATACTTTGAAAATACTTTGAAAATGCGTATTCAAATATGAATATGAATACGAAGTATTCATATTCATATTTGAATACGCATTTTGAATATTTGAATTCACATTTTGAAAATATGAATATGAATACAAAGTATTCATATTCNTTTTTTTTTTGCTTAAGCATTATTCACAAATAATATTTATATTGTGTAGCTAATAGTATGATTAAACATGTGCTTTATCATGATTCCTTGCAATATAAAAAAGTTATGTAAACTATGCTTTATAATATGTAGTAGTTTAATGTTTGTTTGTTTTTTTGTGAAAGTCTTTTATCCTCAGACATTTCCTTTTATAATTAAAATAGATAAAGTTATGTACAGAAGAAATGCCAAGTTTTTTAATGAATTTGATGTTATTTTTAAAATTCTTCTTCATTATTAAGTTTTTTTGTTTAAAATCATATTTTATTCATCACAAGAACAAAAATTAGGTGTATAATAATAATACAAATAAATGAACATTTTAAATTATATTTATAAACTAGAAATTTCCTTGTCAAGCATGATGGAATACTTTTTATGGGAAAGTAGAGACTGAAGAATTGAGAAGAGTAGCAATTTCAAGAAATTCAAGAAGAGTTGCTAATATTTCTACAAATTAAGTAGTTTATATTAGCTGTTGTAACAAAAAGAGCAACAAAAACAAATTTTTATCTGGTTTGACAAAAACTGCAGAAGTTATAAGCAATCACATGCACACACAACTGATCTTATATTATTAATTGTTTAAAAATATATAACCACCAATAATAATTGTCAATTTTGATTTCACAATATTTTGTTTATTCAAGTAGTAAAATTCAATAACATAAAATTTTAATAAATTGACTTATCAAAATGTAGACTTTTTAAATAAAAACTTCTGTTGTTATTAGGTGTAAAAAAACAAAAAGGAAGTGCATCAAAAGTGAAGCTAGAATCTAGAGAATTAGCAAAAGTGAAACTAAGGACAAAGCAAGGTATAATTTAAAGATTAAATGTTTTTATTTTATAATTGATTTATTTAAGTTAAAATTAATATATGAAATGCATGTATTAAAAGTACATTTATAATGCAAATTAAAATGAATTAAGTAAATTCTGATTGATTATTTCTCTATTGTAGTATACTACTTATTTAAGAAATTTTCAGCCACATGTCTAAATTATCTTCAAAACCAAATGTTTATTCAAATGAAATTTGTTAATTTGTATTGTAAACATAAAATATTTTACTTAATATTTTACTTAATCTACAAATTTTGGTCTAAAAACATTTTATCTAGAAAAGTTCATTTTAAGTAATTGTATTAATTTTCCTCTGACTGAAGTCTGAATTGAAAATAGCAAGATTTCATGAACATGAATAATAATTTTTTGTTATACCATTTTATTTTTCATGTGAATACAAAAATTTAAAACTAGTATAATCATATCTGATAATGATGATTAGCTAAAATTATATTACACAAACTATAATAAAGGTAGAAGATATATAGTTTAATATCTGTTACTAAAATAAAATTTTATAATATCTCATAAATCTTTTTTATGTTAATGATTTAATTTATTGATATACAAATTTATGATACTGTTATGTTTAAGCCATTAAATATTTGATTCAAGAAATATTTTAAAAGCTGGAACTTTCTTATCTTAATAGCAAGCAACAAACCATAAAAGACATTTTCTTATTGGAAGAATGTTTAATTTTCACAATAGCAAATGTTTTTGGCCTTTTTTTAAATGCCATAGAAGAACAATGTCAAAATATTTTAAGTTTGGAATTCTCAGTTTGTGTTTGTTTTTTTATGTGTAAATCTGATGCTGGATTTACACAGAAAGAAAGCTAAAAACTTTTGCTATTGTGAAAATTAAAAGATGTTTTCCCTGTTGGAAGAGTGTTTATGGTTTGTTATATATGTTATTGGATAAATATTTAATTTCTTTATTTTGGAAAATCAGTTTTTCTTTAACATAAATACAATAAATATATGATTAGCTATACTTGTTTTCATTGCACAACTTAAATTTAATGTTTATAAAGTAACAACTTATTTTCTGCCTTCTTCTTCATATTTTACATAACAGAATTTGAATAACACATGTCAAAGTTAATTTAAATCTCTTTACAGAAAAGTTATTTACTAATTTTAATTTGAATTATATTTTCAAATATTTTTATCCTCAAAGATAAGACGTGGCTTTCTTTTGAGGGTTTAAATTCTTTTGGTTCTCTTGAGCACTTTTGAAGAAGAAATTTCATCTTTAGAATAAACAAATATTATACAGAAATAAGAATGAAAACAAGCAAACCAGTTTATCATTAACATAACTATTAAAAAATTACTGATTAATATAAGACTAATTAATATTTTTCTTAATTAAATAACTACTGAATTAAAATTTAAAAGTTATTTACAAATTATAAATTTAAGAGTGTTTGAATGCAGGTTGTGAAAAAAATTTACTTGTTTTTTGAACAGTCTACATTATTCAAATGCACAAATTTTTATATATATGATAAAAATATTGTGTCTGATACCAGTTGTAAACTTGTATTTTTGATCTTGAAAAAATAGAATATTTATTTAATCCATTTTAATTTGTGAGAAATAAAGAAATTTTATTTTCAATGTAATATTTTTCTTCTTCTGAAGATGAAGATTTATCTAATAAAAAAGCTTTTTTACTATTATTTGTGTATTAAAGAGATAGAAAGTGTTGACTTTATCAACTTTGCATGTTGTTCAATGCTATACTGTATATACTACATTTAAAAGACTATTAATTATCATATTAATGGTAAAATATTAATTTTGTATTGAAAATGTTGGAATATTTTATTATGAACAATTTAATTAAAGAAATTGCTTTAATTGGTATATACATACAGTCTATGACCAAAATTCATGTATTCTCAAATATTATTTTATCTATAGGAAAGTAATTAAAAATTTTTTAACTTACTGTAAAAGCTATGTGATTATTTATAATAATTGATTATAGGTGTAAAACAGAAAGAACCGGGTGGAAGACAAACTGAATCTTCAAAAAAAATATATAAAAGTGAAAAACTTACTCCTAATCCTAAAGTGAAAATATTTGAAAAGGATCCCACATTTCAGTCCAAGTAAAAATTTAATTTTTTTGTTATTGATATGTTAATGTATGTAATTTTGGCTAAATATATAATTTTAAATTATTCAGAAACATAGTATTTATTATTAAACACCTTTCTTACAATAGTTGACTACATATATAGTATTTATAAAACATTTTAAAACTGATAAAGAGTTAAGGAACCAGCAGTTTATTTCGATTAGAAGTTTTCTGTGACTAAATCTCATCATTAGATTCAAAATTCTTTGAGTTATGTATATGATAATAAGGATCTTTGACTTATGAGAAATAAAATGTGTTAATTTGTTTGTCACAAATAAGCAAACCTGAATCAGATGAAATACAAAACTATACTTGTGATAATAAAGTTGTAATACTCAAGTTAGTATCTTAAGTAATTCAGTGATTGTGATCAATACTAAATATTTCAGTCTTCAAGAATACATATGTTAAGGGAAGTACAGTACATTAATGAATAAAATGTTATAGAAACTGTGTAAATTTTTAAATATAATTGTATTAATATTTTTAATTGCTTTTTAAATTGTTAAATAGAGTGGGCAAATACTATTTGCAAGTATTTGAATACTAGAAAGAATTTTAGATCTTGAATATAATATTGATAAAAAAAATAAATTTTAAATACTACAAATACATTCATTATTACACCATTTGTAGATGGCACCTCTGGTTGAATTTATGACAAGAAAAGCTTTTCTTGTCATAAATTCAACAAGACAAGCTTTTTTCTTAAATTTATTGTAGTTAAGATAACAGTACCTAAAAGAAGGCAATGTAAAACTTAAAATTTCTTAGAATTTAGTAAATTGTTCTTTTTACTATGTTTTACTTTATCAATTTATTTAAATATTGGAATAAATAAAACAAGTAAATAATTTATATAATGTATATTATTTAAATAAGTTATAGGCCCGCTAAGAGGCTTTGTTCATTTGTTGAAAAATTTATAGATAAGTGGCTCAACTCCTACTCTCTTCACTACTTTTGCTTAACCCTTACTGCTTAATTTGCTAAACCCCCATGAAAGTGGCCCAACCCCACTTGTTCAAAAAATTAACAACTGTTCATTGATTCCCAGTGCCACTATTTTTATTTTTTTGACTGAAAAAAGTGTTATGATTTAAGTTAAATATTTTGTATACAGATACAAAGGAGATAAGGTGATTAAGTTCACTAAGTATTTAGGTATTCAAGAAATTCAAATATTTAAGATCAGATTAATATTCTAATTTGAGAAAAAAGACATTTGTCTAGCTCTACTATTAACACTACTTTAGAAATAATATAAAATATTGAAATGTTGCAATTTGTTAATTAATTTACTTTTAATATTTTTAGCTTGCCAATACCTTTTATATCAACTCTTGCGCATAGCAAACTACTGATACGAGCCATTATCATGAAAGATTTTAACTTATTCAAGTCACTGTTAGAAAATACAGAAGAAGTGTGTTCAGTAAGTTTACTAAAACATTAATACAAAATATCCTTAGTTTTAATGAAAATAATTAATGTGCAGCTTGAAACAAATAAATGTGTTTTTCATTTTTTATAATTTATTTAAACAGTTTAAATGATTAAACCTGAACAATAAAATACTATTTCAGTTTTTTTATATAAATCCTATTTCTGTAATCTACTGATGAGATCATTATAATTCTCTATCTTTTATAACAATAATATTTTTTTAGAATTCTTTCTTATTCTCTCAACCTTAAAAATTTACTGTTTGGCTTATTCTTAACTTTGCTTTCATAACTTTAATGATAGTGGCAGAATATATTGTATGCATCTTTGCCACTTACTATATCCATTTCTAAAGTTTTTAAATATCCAAATTTAATATTTGAAAAACATTTAGTACAAATGATTTTAAGGATTTGTTTTGTTTTTCTTTTGGCTTATTTTTATATTCTGATGCTTATGAAATTGTTTTGTAAGAACTTTGTTTATTTAAATAATAGTTGAGACATACAATATCATTATTTTACTTGGCTACAAATCCTTAGTTAATCAGATTATTTTATTGTATAGTTGGCCAGGATTTAGTTCAGAGTATTAATTTTGTTACTTCATTACTAGAAGATTTTTTTCTCTTTGTTAATATTTAAAAACCAAAGTTAAAATATTATACCTATTATAGTTTAATATAAAATGCTTTATTAATTTTATAATATAAAATTAATGTAACAACCATTATAAATTAATAAGTTTTTATTTCTGTTTTAAAGCTTTAATTATTTTTTTATATTCTGCTGTTAAAATGTCATTAGAAAGCACCGTGTTAAATGTTTTTTTTATTTATATAAATTAAAAGAAAAAGTAAAAAATAAGTTTTTTAAAAAAATCATTATTGTAGTGAAGATGAATGCCAAAAGATTTATATAAATTTTAAAGATCTGCAGGCTGTAGCTTTAAAGTAATAAATTATATTTTACATAGTGATATTTGTATTACTTTTTTAAATGATAGTTTATATTTATATATTGACAAGACTATGTCTTGTTTATAAAATTGTACTTCCTGCTGTGTAAACAGCTTAGAGGTATGAAGGAGTACATGTTAGGAGTTGCAACTTAACACAGAGTATTAAGTGCCCAATTCATGCGCACATAAAAAAAACCAGACTTGTAGGTACTCAGTGGACTGAGAACCGAGTCAAAATAAAATTCAAAATGGCAACACTCTCTACAAACAGTAGTGTGAGATTTGTGCATGCGTTGTTTGTTGGAAAGTTGGAGATGTGAATGTTGTGAAATCGAATTTTCACAAATGAATGTTTGAAAAAACCCGTTTACCTGTCCTGTGTTATTTCTGACATATCTCTGGTCGTGATGTGCTGACCTTGACCGTTGACCCGAGATATCTCGCTTCAGCATCGGAACCTTTTTTCGAAGTAGATGGCACTAGTCATCATAATTTTATATTAAAACTAACTTCTGAAACATAATTTGTTTTTGTCTACATTTATTAATAATTAATATATATATATATTGTTTGTGCAAAATAAAAAATAATTTTGGACAATATGCTAGCCAGGATTATTTTTTTCAAAAATGGGAAATTTTCATTAGGCATCGATAAAAATTCAACTCAGTGCAACATGAAATGTTGTGAAATTTCGAAATTGGATAGGTTAATTTCACTGAAAATACATCGTGGACAACCTCATGGTCATGGCTGGTGAAGTTAAAGTGAAA